>NC_135567.1:13355590-13363090 GCF_964340395.1 Glandiceps talaboti | reverse complement strand
GTTCTTAGTGGCTGACTTATATATAAGACGATTTTCGGCAAGAATTTGGGTAAATTTTACATGCATTTAGTCGACACATCTCCTTTGAGGAAATATTCACAAAGATAATTTTTTTTTAAATAAACGTTTGGGTAAAAACTAAACTTTAAATACAACATAAACATACCTTAACGCAACTTTTTTTTTTCGATCGACGACGTTAAAAGAGACCCTTTAAGCCATTGAACATGTAATCATGGGCGGAACGAACATAATTACAATATGTTAATATCCCGTGTTAATATTTTACTATCTGAACGTTCGATCTTAATTACATTTGGGACTTGTAACAATCAATGCATAGCAATGACAATTACTAATGAACTTATTTCTCATATGGCCTTTTCAATAAGCCTTCAATACAATCACAATTTATCACAACTAGTGAAATCCAATAATAACCCCTCTCATATGGCTGAGATCTAAAAATCCTAACCCTATTTCGCTAAAATGTAACATGAGGTTTATTCGTTTTGTGTGTAGACAGGCGAGATCAACTCATAATGGTGGTGCACTAACAAGATTTGTTAGACCAATGATTTAAGTCTTACCTAAAATACAAGATGTCCCAGTGAAATAGTAATACTTCATATCACAACGGTTGATATTACACGTTGCAGAGCGTGGTACTTTTCAAATATAACAGCAACCCATATAAATTACCCGTAGTTGGTTGCCACATCACAGTCCCTGGTTGTACCGACTCCATATTCCACATTGGCAATATTTTCTGTATTTCCTCCGAGTGGATCAATGCATAGACATGTCATGTTATGTTGTATTATATGGTAGTATTATGAGTAATATTGCTACCTCTATACTCCATTTCTTCGTTGTACGGATAGATACAGTTACGTCGCTGCCTAAGCCTGACGCCATAACGCGTATCACTTCGAAATCGAATATGCAAAATAATTTAAATTTTATCCTCGTTTTCAATATTGAATTTTATCACCATCTTATGTGGGCTGATTCGGTAGCCGCTAGTCTGGTAGCCCCCTTTCTACCGCTGCTGCTCGCTGTAGTGCTTCTCTGTTTATTCGCGTCAGATAAGGAAATACAGTGTGCGCATGCGCGGAAAACGTGATTTGAAATATCACGCGAGGATTCGCGTGATTAGGTAATTTAAATATGGATTCTCATGACGTATTGCATGGGGTCCTCGTCTTTTCCCGCCTCTTTCCACCAAATTACCTTATATGGAAAGGTCACATTGGTGACCAGAGAACACCCTGACGTCATAGGTCTTATTTATGAATGAACTGCAATGGCTGCCGACCTCGAAGTCTTACGTTGTCGATCGGCGAGTGATCGAAGTTTCTTGTTGCTTTGATCAGGCGATTTTGATGGTATCTCATAATCAGCCAATTTAAACGATCTTAATAAAATATTTTTTGAGTTTTGATGGAAAAGAAAATAGTTTTCTGTGTTTGTTTATTGTGTTCAGAGTGATAGTATTGTGATCGCTAGTACGGGCATGACATGGGAGGCCCGGGCATACCGTTCAAAAATTGCTACAAATTAGTAAATTTCAAAATCATTTCTCCAATCGAAATTTACAACTGCCGTTATACCGGTCGACCGGCTCCTTTGTGAGCAGCCATTTCAAAATGTCTACACCCTGGGGATTAGACTTCCATACAAATGCTATTAATTTGCATTGCAGGTTTTGTTTTGCTAATTTAAATAGCAAAAAGTGTCGTGAGTATTACGTTAGGGATTATTCAGGTGACATTCTGAATGTGTTTAAGTTAAATGTTGCTAGTGACATAGAAGGTGTGCATCCGTCTATATTTTGTGAAAAATGTAAGAGGAAACTTGTACATGGAAAAGATGCATTATTGCATGGAAAATCTTACATTGTCAATGAAAATTTTTATGAATGGTCAAGACATTCTAGAACTGGTGACTGTGAGATTTGTAAAGACTTGCGTGTCCACAAAAAAGGTGGAAGACCACAAAAAAAACGAAAGTCAACCAACCAATATAAAGTTAATGCCACACCAACTAGACTAGTACTACCACCATCCACATCAGCATCTACCAGTGCATCATCATCATCATCATCATCATCAATCAAAGAAACCCCAACTCCACTACTCACAACTCCATCACCTCTGATTGAAGACCTCATCAATAGAATTGATTCTAAAAAGACAGACAGTTTTCTTCCCCCAGGTTGTACTGAGATGAACCTCCACCCAGACAATTTTTTTGATAACATTTCTTTTGAATTTGTATGCCCTATTTGCAAAGAAGTTTTAGATGGGCCTATCCAGATTGTTTGTGGCCACATATTTTGTGGAGAGTGCCTTCGCGAATGGGTACTGGCAGCAACAACAGCTGTGACATGCCCTATTTGTAGATATGTTATAAATTCCCTCACATGCATTATCAAAGTTGCCATTCCATTTGTAACATGTTTGGAAGAGAAGGTGATGACGTGCACCCTATGCCAAGATAATGTCACCCTTGGTCAACTGAAGAATCATCAACATACTTCCACGTCACAAATAACAAAACCTACAGCAGTCAATGAGAATGAGAAGGCAATGAATATTCTCCTAAGGTCAGAGGTCACACTTTCTGGCTTACCTGGCTTTGAAGAGCTCGCAACAAAGTGTCTGCGTGAAAAAATGGAGGGTACACCTAATAGTAGGACAGGCACACCTCTACGTTTCAAGACTGGTGGTCCTGTAAGTATTTTAAATTTTTGACTTTCATACTTAAACACAATAGTTATGTGTAATAATTATAAATGCCTATTGTACAATGTGAAATCTATAAATGGTATGGGACTGTATGTTTATTAAATTGTTTGTTACATACTATTCAGCCTTTTCAGTTTCCAGTTGATATTTATGATATATTTTATTCATTTTTTTAATTTCACCCCAGTTTTGTGACTTCAGTTTTAAGAATCATAACAAAATCTCTCTCTCTCTCTCTCTCTCTCTCTCTCTCTCTCTCTCTCTCTCTCTCTCTCTCTCTCTCTCTCTCTCTCTCTCTCTCTCTCTCTCTCTCTCTCTCTCTCTCTCTCTCATATTTGCATAGCCAATACATGTACAATATGTGAGTCGTCCTCGTAAGGACAGTGCAGAGGCGAGTCTCAGAACAAGAACAAATCGGTGTCATCAAGTCAAGAAGCTCAGAGAGCAACTGAGTGGTACAGGGCCTGGAGTGCATGAACAACTAGCTCATGAAATGAAAACTCTTTTAACGAAGAAAGAGAGAGCAGCTGTTCTCAGCAATCTAGGCCTTGTACCACACATGAAGGAGGGAGATGGGCTAAGCTTGAAAGTAGATATGCAACTGACTTGGTACCAGTTCCGAAAACTGAAGCAGTATGTATAGAACTGTTTACATAACTCTTCTATTGTATTGCATTAATTCTAACTTAGTTTCATTCTAGAGGTAAAAACACTATTCATATTATAAAATACACTCATGCAATATTTTTTCTTTAATATGACAGATGGATGAGGAGATGGAAGTTAAGTTTGAGGTCTGAGGCTGCAGATAGAAGGGAATTAAATTCAGTAGTACCGTCTCTTTATACAGAGAACCTCCCTTTTGTTTTCAACGTCAAGACAACACAAGGAAAACAAAAAACTGAAATCAGACTAGCTCCACTTGTCAGCTGTAATTTGATGGATGTTGTTGAAGAACACCTGTCTGAAAATAACAAGTATGTATCATTGCTACTAGAATATTCACATAACTTTCATTTTCAAAGACCTGCTGGTAAAACACATAGATTTCCCTTTACTCGTTTGGTTTTATTTCAGACTCCAGCGACTCACATGGCACAACAACAGCATTTCCCACAATACTCTCCAAATCAAAATTGATGGGGACAAGGGGGGTGGCTCTATGAAATTTACATTTCAAATATGTAACTTGGAGCATCCCAATGCAAGACAAAACACTGCTGTGTGGTTGGTCTTTGCAGCCAATGATAGCTATCAAAACCTGAAGCTGGCATTTGACACAAGTCACAACTGTATTGACACTTTGGAAGGCTTTGAGTGGAAGTAAGTAATACATGCTGCTGGTTCAATGATGCATTTTAAAACCTCTTTTACAGTATAGTACTCTCATTGCCTGTTCTACACTGTAACACAGTGCAAGCAGATCATATTTTATCAAATTGTATTATATATTACAATACACTTGAGGCTTTGTGATGCAACCAACAAGTCAGCTCCTAACAATTTTTTTTAACATTGGTTAGTAATACCAAGTGCAATAGTGATAAACACATTACATAATACAATGTTAAAACACACTAGTTATCTCACAGGTTACTCCAATCCATTCTAACCTGATGGTAAAACAAAATATATGTTAGTCACCTAAAAAATTCTGATTGCTTTTATACCCAGAATGTTGAGAATAAAATTGCATTGTGTTGTTTCTCTCCAGAGAGCACAGAATACATGTAATAATATGTGGTGATTATGAATTTCAAACCAAACTGTACGGCCTGTCAGGAGCTGCTGGTAGGTGCACTTTTCTTACACATTATCAACCAACTTTAAACTTGCAACATAATATGTCAATGTTGGTTACATTAGACCAAATGAATGTACTCACTGTCAGTAATAATAAAATAAAGAGATTAAAATGACCTTTAAAATACTACAATCATTAGTCATTGAGAATAATTGCTACAGCAACTGTAAAAAATAATCAAACTTGCTACTATAACATAAATAGTGACATAAAGTGTTATTCTGAAAATTTCACTGCTTCTTTTACAGGTAAACACTTCTGTCTATGGTGCCTCATTGATAAAGAAAAGTCCAAAGAACCATTAAACGAGAGGGGTCTGCAACCAGCACGCACACTGGATAACATAATGGAAAACCATGAGAAATTCACAAGTGCTGGTGCTAAGGTCAAAGATGTGTCAAAATACTACAACTGTCTGCACAAGCCACTCATCAATATCCCACTTGATCAGGTAAAAACTGTGTTCTGAAATCAAGTAAAACATATTAAAACATTAAAGGGGCCCCTAATTTAATAGCAATCTTTATGGGGAATAACATTATGTACATTTGTTTCTTTTTTCCAGGTGTGTCCTCCCGCTCTACATCTCAGCCTTGGCATCTTTCTGAAGCTTTTCAACTTGCTTGAGAGCTACTGTGTGCCACTGGATGTCCAAATGTATGTACTCCTACATAAGGATATTCTCAGTGGTAACAGTAACTCTACACCAGGTGAAAGTCAGCCTGCTAATTTCAACACCTACCTGGCTATGGCAGTTGAAATAGCGAACCTGAAAGATGCCATCACTGAGAAGATAGAGTTCGAAGGTGAGCTAGAACAAAAACTGCTAGCAATACTATTAGATGATGGGGCTAACAGTACTTTAATAGAGACTCAAGCCTATCACAAGGAACTGCTGTCATCTAAAGAAAAAAACAGAAAGGAACTTCAATCATTAGTGAGTAGACTAATAACATCTCTAAACCCTATGTGAAATCTAGTAACATATTTCTTTGGAGTACAGTGGCAAAAGCAAACAAACAAGTTTTACTTGCTTAGTTTTATATTGCCACGCTATCTACAACAAATATTACTTTATTTTCTTTGCTTCTCATTACTCACTTACAGGAAGCAAAAGTATCATCTATACAAAAGGATATTCCTGCCGAGGCTGGATATATAATCCGAGCACTTGATGGTTGCCTACAAAGTTTGCATGTTAAGAGGCAGGCATACCACTCACGGAGTTTTGTTGGCAATCATGTTGACATATGTTTGAAGGTATGTACATTTGTACCTTTGCTAGCAGGTTGATCATAATATAGTAATCAGATCCTCTCTGAACTTAATTTTTGCCTGGTTAAAAATAAAGGTCATCTCTTTTATCACCAAACTACACATGTATTGAGTAGTTGTGCATATTAGCCTTCAATATTATATATAAATACATAATGTGTCTCACCATTCCAAACCAATACTTTCTTTTTCATTTCAGCCAAAGAACATTCATAAAATTTGTAAAAGTATTGTTGATGAAGTTGAAAGTAGATGCCCTAGTCTACTTGCTGAGGCGGAGGTGGTAAGGGACTTGTTTGAACCACTACTGGTGAAGTTCAGCATGTGTCACCAGCTGTACAGTCAATCAAGTCCCTTATCCAAAGAAGATCTGAACATGTTTGGTATGTTGATATGTTAGATGGTTGTGAGTTTTTAAACATATTTGAAAAATGACACATACAAAATTTGGTATATCTATGTCATACACAGTATTTTTCGTAAAGTATGTTTATATTACCAACTTTCATTTTTTTTATCGTTAGCTATCAAGTTTGTCATTTTTATCTGGTAACTACATATGAATTCAATTGAAAGCTTAGTATACCACAATATCAAAGCAGTTAATTAAAACTCAACACAAAACTTATTTGGTAAGGGAAAAAAGTATAGCAATTTTAATGTTCAGTTCTTTGATAAATAAAATACAGGAATTAAAATATATGTACAGTATGATGGCATTTACCTCAGATTTTCTTATATATTGCAAGTAATGTGAAAATGTTTATATTGACATATGTTTTTTTTTTAATTTTCAGATAACAATGTCAAATCTTTTCTTTCTTACTACCGTGCTAAATTTCCTGGTCAAAGTGTCACCCCAAAACTTCACATCCTCGAAGACCATGTGCTACCATGGATGACAAGCAGTGGTGTTGGCTGTGGGTTACACGGTGAACAGGGTCTTGAAGCCGTGCACTCACAGTTCAATCGGTTGGAGGCTGCTTACAACCGCATACCTGATGACCTTGACAAAATAAAGCAAATGATGAAAATGCATCACCTGTCAGTCCATCCTACAAAGGCAGTTGACAAGCCTAAAATAAAGAAAAGAAAAACAGAGGAATGACTGATGTAATATGTATAATTGAACTTGAAGAAGTGTTTATGAACAGTCAATAAATAAATAAATAAATATAATACATTGAATACATATATATCAATTACTAGGGGTGAACAAATCCACTGGTTTAGGGTATAGTGCATTGTTCAATTGAATACCAAAGTGAACTTTGACAGCTGAATGCTGGCTGGTGGTGCGTGAATACACGGCTGGATAGCAACACGCCCGGACAATTGCATGCCAATCTTTTGATCTATAGATATATACGAAAACAACTTGACACAAAATGAACAGTCCGATTGTTGGGTTACAGATCGTCAACGAAGTATGTTTTCTAGCACTGATATAATACTTCCCGAGCCTCGACGATTGGCGACTTAATTTGGTGTTTTCTAAGCGTTTAAAACACACATACGACGTAAACATGAAACTTTGAACGTGTACCTAGTACTAGTACAGTAGTAGTAGGTAGTACATTGGTTGAAACATATGCAGTGATTTACGGCAACGTAACTTACCTTGTTTAGGCCGGCCTTGGTGGTATTTTTCCCCTGCTAAACACCCGTCGC
>NC_135567.1:13285590-13350590 GCF_964340395.1 Glandiceps talaboti | reverse complement strand
CATAAATGATCAAAATACACCAATGACTGTGTGTGTACATTTGAAAGTATTACAATTACGTCATTAACTGTGACGATGTCTGAACACAATTTTTAATACAATAAGGGGTTTTACGCCTCATTGCAGATCTCGCGAGATATACAAATATGCCTAGCAACAATGGTTGTCGAACATGTGAACATGGCCAAGCTTTCACGGTGGCCATGTGTGATGATGTTTAGAACAATAGTGCTTGTTATGAATGCAATGGCTCACGCGAGATCTCGTGGTATCTGCTGCGAAACGAAAAATGGCTTTTTGAAGGTATTCATGAACATTAAAATGATACTGGATCAGTTTAATCAAGGTTTTATGACTTACACTCACGTATAAAAGCTCTTACATGTACAACCAGTTTGTGCCAATGTAATTCAACTTTCTGTTGGATATTTCTTATTTTATTCAAACTCAAGGTAGTATCAGTCATTATTGGTTCAATTGATGACGGACAAAATTCCAAAAAAATAGCGCCAATGGCATTGTAGCACAACTATACAGTTTTAAAAATTGTTTACCCACATGCTGATCCACGCTAGGTATAGGTGTTCATTTGCTGAATGATTATCCAATTGCCCATCTAACCCCACTGAACCTCTTTCAGTTGTGCTAAAAAAAATTGGCTCTTGTGTCAACATGAAGTAAAAAATTTTTTTTTTAAGCTGGAGTACTAGAAATATGAACAGGTACTTTATAATGAATCAGAATTTGTACTTTTCAAAATTCCTCTTTCAAGATGATACAATATATTTGTTTGTAAATACACTTAGGTAAATATTTCTGATTTTAATATCGTACGTTGTTAATTCAACCAAACATGGTTGAAATGGTTTGAAGTAAGACTGGATTGGTTTAGACAAATTTTACACCTGGTATTCAGGCCAATAGGAAGTTAATATATTTACATAATTGTATGTACTGTTGTCTGATTGGTTAAGACTGACTGATCTGCCAATCAGCTCAAAAGAAGGACAATGCATTTCCAAATTTGACTGTCCTGCTATCTGATTGGTTAAGATTGAATTTCCATCTGCCAATCAGATCAATACAAGGTAAAATTATTTCAAAATTTGTATGTCCTGCTATCTGATTGGTTAAGGCTGAATTTCCATCTGCCAATCACGTAGGTGAATATAGAAAAAACTTTATATACTGTTATATGATTGGTCAAGAGTTATTTTACATCTGCCAATAAAGACAAGTACTTGTAGAAAGAACTGTATATTCAAATACTGTGTAAACTGCTATCTGATTGGTGAATATTGATATTACACCTGCCAATCATGCAAATTGTAAGTAAATGTATTCTAATAAAGGTTCCTGATTGGTTAAAATGGATTTCACACCTGCCAATCTGACCAATAACAGGAAAATGTATTCTACAAACTATATTGAACTATTTCCTGATTGGTTAATCAATTTTTTTTTGCAAGACTTGTAGTTATTTGCATACACCCCAAGCAGCAGAAATATATGCTCTGGCTAATTGTGAGAATGGTAACACATGCATCGGGTACATACGATATGGAGAAATTGTGTTGTGAATATGCTGGTTCTTTGATTGGGCGATTCGTCATGATGTCATTGCTCATGAATATTTATAATTTCAACTAAATCCTGAAAAGTAAAACGAAAAATGCCAGAGTATGAATTTCGTTGCTTCAACAGAAATATGCGCTCTGGTATGCAAGAGTGCTCATATGTACCCTATCTGAAGTACGAACTTAAAATCTCGCGTACATATACGCTGCCTTATAAATATACCCTACATTGCGTTGTTTCAATTATTTTTTACAAAAAATTAAACCCAGCCCAAAAATGCGTATATCTACAATTTGCCATTTATTTCTGCATACATGTTGCTTCACTTTGTTTTGATGAAAATAAGAACCAGCTACAAAACACAAATATTCCCAGAATGCAATAGTCTACAGGGGTGAACAAATCCACTGGTCCTGGGCCCAAACTAACAATTTTTTGGGGGTGGACCAAACAAATTTTACCTTGTCTGGTCCATTGGACCAATTCCTTACTGTTAATAACTATGTTAAAAAGTCGCCTGAATATACAGATTCATAGGCAAGATTTAATGTTTTACATTAGCAGGACCTTGGACCACTAATTCTTTCAGCAGGACCACTGGATTTTTTAAGGCACTGGTCCGGGGACCACCGGTTCACAAAATGATTTGTTCACCCCTGATCTATTTTTAAGACTAAAAATACTGTAAATAATTCAAATGACAAGCCTATAGTTTACTCAATATGACGAATGTCTGGTTACAGGTCATTTTGCTGGCATTTCATGTCACTAAAAAAAAAGGCGACAATCGTGTAGATAACTTCAAGGTGAAAAAGCAAGAAAACCACACAAATTTTACTCCTGTATATCCAATTAATATATATATTTTTTAATTTTTTATTTTTTTTTTATTTTTTTCTCTGTAAGGATATACAGTAAGCTAAATAAAATTGAAAAATGCAAACACTTTTTGAAAAAAAAATTCTGTAACAAGTGTATATTGCTTTGAGCAGATATTTGCAAGCAGATATGTGTACTGTAACTGTTATTGAAACTGCATTTCAAATAAAACTTTCAAGGAAACAGCCTATGAAATAACCCATAAATCTGACTTTTTACTGTTGTGGTATGTTAATACACATGATTTGATACTTATACATATGCTGGGGCCATTCTACATAATATGCAAATATTAAAGCCCCTTTAAGTCACTCATCTTTCATTCTGTTGACAAAGAAAATATTTGATTTAAATATCTGCAAATGCTGAATTTTATTTTATTTCTAAAAGTTGAAAAAAATCAAAATTTTGATTGATTAAACTTACGTTTTTCAAGTTGGACAAATGAAAAGTTACAGTATAAGCTAAACAAATATTCAAACTTCCAAATCACCAAAGGAAAAAAAGACACATTCTTCAATATTGCAAACAGTAACTTAATACAATTTTTTTTTTTTTTTGGTGACGGACTTGGTTCGTGGTTTTGTTCATCAGTATTTCCCTAAAAAAACTTGATTTACAGCAAGCGGTTGTAACCATGGTAACCAAAAAACTGATGACAAGATGGATTTTGAAAACAAACAAATATTTCCTGGAAAGTGAACTTTTTTCCCCCCACGAAATTATGAAAATATTATAACTGGGTAAAATTTTAGTTTTTTAGTTTCCAACGCTTTCTTACAGTGTGGTTCCTTTTCAAATTCATTTTAAGACTTATACTAGTAATATTTCATTTCTGAAAACCATGTTCAGAAACCAAAAAAATACAATACAGTGTGACTTCTCCCCAAAAACATCACTTTTAATTAAACTTTTCACACCAACCTAATATAAAAATCGTCTCATTGCGTCTAAATCTTGGATATTTATTTATGTTCTGAATGTCATTACTACAAAAACAAAAAAATTCACAAAAATCAAGAGTTTATTTCAAGGGGCATACAGTAGTTTGAATATTTCTCCAATAAACTTCTTATATATATTTATTTTTTTTTAAATTGAACCAATCTCAGAAATTTATCATAGCAATGAAATTTTCAACATCCATATTTTGAATATTTCATTTTTGTTGACTCCCATGAGTCAATGCGTGTCTTGGCAAGGACCTTCACTGAACAATGGATTAAGAACAAGTTTCATTTCTGTTGACTCCCATGAGTCAATGCGTGTCTTGGCAAGGACCTTCACTGAACAATGGATTAAGAACAAGTTTCATTTCTGTTGACTCCCATGAGTCAATGCGTGTCTTGGCAAGGACCTTCACTGAACAAGTTTCAATAGTGTTTTTCAGCACTAATGGTTAATATACAAATGTAAGTGATGTGAAATAATGAAATGACTCGCCAGGAAACAAGTTGACGAATATATGATAATTTCTTGGAGTGACATTCCGTGGTAGTAATTATTCATATGGAATGATTCTCCACTGAATAATGAATTAGGATTAAGTTTCAATAGTGTTTTACACCACCGATGTTTACTAAAAACCACCGTCTGCAAAACCCACATCCAGTCTGTTAAGATGATTTTTCTATAACATCTAATCTCAGAACTGTGTCATCGCTTCTAAATCTTCAACATCCACGTCATCAAACCAATCTTTACTGTCACCACCACCACCATCTTCATCGTCTGACAACCACAGTTCGATCTCGTCCGTCACCTCGCTACTTTTTCTTACTCTTTTTTGTCTTTTCTTTCTTCTTTTTAGCATCTTTTTGAGTTCCATCAGTTGTATTTGATTTTGTTTTCTGGTTATCTCCTGTAGACTTAGATCCTCTTCTAGAAGAAGTTGATGATCGCCTCGTCTCCTTTTGTTGAGATTTTTGAAGCTCCTCCAGTACTTCTCGGTCAGTCCTGTAATCGCAGATGAAGGGGCGTGTAAATATAATTGTAAACATGTAAATATGATCATAAACGTGTAAAAATAATCATATACAGAAATAAAATAATAAATGCGTACATACAGTACTGTAGAAATTGTATGCGAATAGGTTAAAGGTCAATAAAGGAAAAGTTTGGTCAAGATTATTCAACATTTTCAGCCATTTTGGGGGCTTCCTGCATAGGTTTACAGGAAGACAAAAAAGGAGTTGGATACAAATGATGTCATCATAAAATATTTCCCATAAACCTTTGCAGGAAATCTCCCCGAAAATAGCTGAACATATGAAAAGTGTAGTTGAGCTGCTTTGAAAACACTACACTCTTACGGCTGTTACTATAGAAACACTGTTATGGCTGTTACTATAGAAACATAACTGTTACTATAGAAACACTCTTACGGCTGTTACTGTAATAAGAACATAGTGCACAAATCTGGTATGTTGTTGTTATCTATCCATACTGAAGTATCAAATATACAATGATGTTCTACCAACTGTACCTCTTAGCCTGTCTTAGGTATTTTCTGCACAGCTTGAGACAGACTAAGAAATACAGTTGGTGGAACATCATTGTAAAAATATGTGAGTAACACAGTTTCAATGGTATATACAACAAGTAACACTGAAGTAAAGCATTTTGTCTACACTTGTTTATAGAATTCATATCAAATGTATAAGTGTACTGTTTCAATTGGTTTATTTACAAGCATAGCATGTGGCCTTTCTCATGTGGTCAATTAGCAAATGAAACAGTATACTTTTACACTTGATATGGATGCTGTAACGATTATGGTACATACAGAAAACGCTTTACTTTGGTGGTATGGGTTGTTGTATATGAAATTGCCTGTGAATGTCTCGAGTGCATTTTTGTTTATCAATTAAACACATGTAAATAGCAGACCCTTCTCTCTGTCTGACTTCACACACATCTACAAATTTTTTGAGCGAGTTTCAGAGAGGAATGAAAATCCACACTAAGTCATGCTATTTAGTTTATGAGATAACCCTGCTACAGATATCAACAATTAGAGTTAGAAGATGCAGACTACATCAATCTGATCAAAATTTGATGTAGTGAATTTATTTAGCTCCCACTTTTATTGTCGTTTTGTTCTGTGAATGCCTTCTACCTACATCTGACACAATAGCGTAGGAGTTCTTGTACCAAAGATCGTACTTATGAGTAGCCAATGAATTAGAATTGTCTTACAATATAGAGGGCGCTCACACAAAAAAAAAAGAGTGTTCAAAACTGTTAGAAAGCGAACCACCAAACAATAATGATAACATCGGTGTCTGCACTCTGTGCTCGAACATTTTTCAGAGTGCTCTGAAGTACAAAATAATGTACTGTATCTGTATGTTCCGTCACATTATGTAATCTTATTCATTAGGTAAATTCACTCAGCATTTGTGTTTTGTACAAGAACTCCTATAACATTGTGTCAGTTGTAGGTACAAGGTGCTCACAGAACACAACAAAAATAAACGACAGTAGGAGATAAATACAGAAATTGGGCCAAGTTCACTACATCAGATTTATAAATCAGATTGTAGATGACATGTACATCGTGTTCTATAACTTGTCACTTTGTAAGGTCTTAAATGAGTAAGTTGTGTAACTGACACAAGTTATCCAGACAAATAACCACTTCAGAATATTTACAGTGTATTCATCAGCACCTCATTGATGCAATATATGGCTCATAACATCAATCATTTGCATAAACATAATTTACATATTCATGAATATCTTAGTGATGCAATATAATTGGCTGGTAGCATCAATCACATCAATCATAAATTATCTCATTTGCATAAACATAATTTACATATTCATGAATATCTTATTGATGCGGTATAATTGGCTGGTAACATCAATAACAATCATAAATTATCTCATTTGCATAATTCTAATTTACATATTAATGAGTAGCTTAATGAGGCACTGTGAATGGCTGGAAAAGTATCAATTATAGACATGCATATTCATAAGCAACAAGGTACTGTAGTCTGTTAGACTAGATATAGGTCAAGAACTTTCTGAAACTTTGGGTTAGTACATGCAACTATGTCTGATAAAATAAAGAATAATGCAAATATTGTCAAAAAAAGAGAAAAAAAAGGAAAGAAAAGAGAGGAAGATGTTGATAGTACTAACCCAACCACTTTTTATCAATTTCAGAAAGAACCTAAGACAGGGTAGAGTGATGAGACAAAGGAAAGACAGGAACACAAATGATAAAAATTAAGAAATTACAAGAAAATTTAACTTTATAGTCAACACATTGCTTCAGATAAGAGTATAAAGTGTCAGAGATCCTATGGCCTTTGAAGAAATGGTGATTATATACCATCATCAGTGCGCCCTCTAGTGGTAGCCACATTTTGTTGTTGTGGGCCAAATGATAATAACTGGGATTTCTTGTGAGTCAACACATAGTAAGAGATAGGGTTACACGACATTTTGGTGCATCACTAGAAATTGTGTGCAACAGTGGCACATCAAATTGGCTTAGAGGGCACACTGTTTACCACATAGTAAGAGATAGGGGAACACCGAATGTTGCGTCACTCGAAACTGTGGGCAACAGTGGTGCGTCAAATTGGCTTAGAGGACACACTGCCCACCATCTACAAAATGATAATGTAGAGGGCGGTACAAGATAGCAGAAAAATGTCAAAATATCACTTGATACCTATATCACTGCAACATGTTTTTAGTGGTTTGAATGTTGTAAGCATATTCCAATAGAAAACAAAACTGATTTTTACGTAAAAGACCTGTAAGTGGGACTGCCACTCCAGGAAATAAAGGTTACATATTTTCATAAACTTTGAGTTCTGGAAAATCATTTCATGATTCATATAACATGTATTTAGCGCAACTGCCAAAACAGTATATATTGTGGAAACTAAAAAAAATGGATTCTGAATAGGATCTCTGTCACTTTTCTTGAGGAAATTAACAAGAACCACAGCAAACTTAACATGTGCATTCTATTCACCATGCAGAGATAGTAAAAAAGTTTGTGTATACACCTCCAGAGAAGCTAAGGAGAAAGTCGGCCAAAGTAGGCAAAAAACAGAGATGGTTTGGGTTTGGGGACGCCAAAAAAGAACCACCAGCAGAAAGGCGTAGGTGCTGTGGACAACTGAATATAAGAGTAGAGAAGAATAAACTATCAAACAGAGGTACTGTGGGCTGATGTGAATGAGTAAAGAATAACAAACTATCAAACATAGAGGTGCTGTAGGCTGATCTTGGATGAGTAAAGAATAACAAACTATCAAACATTGGGGTGCAGTATGCTAATGTGAATGGGGTGCCGTATGCTGATGTGAATGAGTGGAGAATAATTAGCTATCAAACATATTGGTGCTGTGGACAAAATACAAGAGTAGAGAATGATAAACAACCAAACGGGTTGCAACGGACAAACTGATACCGTGGTAGAAGAGTGAGGTGATACAAGGTATCGTGTCATGACAGGCTGACTAGCAACTAGGGTAGCCAGCATAGCAACAAGGAAAGACATCCCAGCAACTAGGATAGCCAGCATAACAACAAGGAAAGACATCCTAGCAACTAGGATAGCCAGCATAGCTACAAGGAAAGACATCCTAGCAACTAGGATAGCCAGCCTAGCAACAAGGAAAGACATCCTAGCAACTATGATAGCCAGCATAGC
Source organism: Glandiceps talaboti (assembly GCF_964340395.1). Classification (NCBI taxonomy): domain Eukaryota; kingdom Metazoa; phylum Hemichordata; class Enteropneusta; family Spengelidae; genus Glandiceps; species Glandiceps talaboti. Next base: position 13,342,453 of record NC_135567.1, on the reverse strand, counting down.
AACAAGGAAAGACATCCTAGCAACTAGGATAGCCAGCCTAGCAACTGGGAAAGACATCCTAGCAACTAGGATAGCCAGCATAGCAACTGGGAAAGACATCCTAGCAACTAGGATAGCCAGCATAGCAACAAGGAAAGACATCCTAGCAACTAGGATAGCCAGCATAGCAACTGGGATTGCCTGCCTAACAAGTAGGACAGTCTCCCTAGCAACTGGAATAGCTAAGCTAACTCACTAGCGTTACCTGCCTAGTAACTAGGATAGCTAGCCTAGCAACTAGGAAAGGCATCCTAGCAACTATGATAGACCAGCCTAGCAGTGAGGAAAGCCTGCCTAGTAACTAGATAGCCTGCCTAGCAACAAGGAAAGACATCCTAGCAACTAGGATAGCCAGCATAGCAACCCGGGATTGCCTACCTAACAAGTAGGACAGTCTGCCAAGCAACTGGAATAGCTAAATCACTAGGGTTACCTGCCTAGTAACTAGGATAGCTAGCCTAGCAACTAGGAAAGGCATCCTAGCAACTATGATAGACCAGCCTAGCAGTGAGGAAAGCCTGCCTAGTAACTAGATAGCCTGCCTAGTAACTAGATAGCCTGCCTAGTAACTAGGATCGCTAGTCTAGCAACTAGGAAAGACATCCTAGCAACTATGATAGACCAGCCTAGCAGTGAGGAAAGCCTACCTAGTAACTAGATAGCCTGCCTAGTAACTAGGAAAGACATCCTAGCAACTATGATAGACCAGCCTAGCAGTGAGGAAAGCCTACCTAGTAACTAGATAGCCTGCCTAGTAACTAGGAAAGACATCCTAGCAACTATGATAGACCAGCCTAGCAGTGAGGAAAGCCTACCTAGTAACTAGATAGCCTGCCTAGTAACTAGGAAAGACATCCTAGCAACTATGATAGACCAGCCTAGCAGTGAGGAAAGCCTACCTAGTAACTAGATAGCCTGCCTAGTAACTAGGAAAGACATCCTAGCAACTATGATAGACCAGCCTAGCAGTGAGGAAAGCCTACCTAGTAACTAGATAGCCTGCCTAGTAACTAGGAAAGACATCCTAGCAACTATGATAGACCAGCCTAGCAGTGAGGAAAGCCTACCTAGTAACTAGATAGCCTGCCTAGTAACTAGGAAAGACATCCTAGCAACTATGATAGACCAGCCTAGCAGTGAGGAAAGCCTACCTAGTAACTAGATAGCCTGCCTAGTAACTAGGAAAGACATCCTAGCAACTATGATAGACCAGCCTAGCAGTGAGGAAAGCCTACCTAGTAACTAGATAGCCTGCCTAGTAACTAGGAAAGACATCCTAGCAACTATGATAGACCAGCCTAGCAGTGAGGAAAGCCTGCCCAGTAACTAGATAGCCTGCCTAGTAACTAGATAGCCTGCCCAGTAACTAGATAGCCTGCCCAGTAACTAGATAGCCTGCCTAGTAACTAGGAAAGACATCCTAGCAACTATGATAGACCAGCCTAGCAGTGAGGAAAGCCTACCTAGTAACTAGATAGCCTGCCTAGTAACTAGGAAAGACATCCTAGCAATTATGATAGACCAGCCTAGCAGTGAGGAAAGCCTGCCCAGTAACTAGATAGCCTGCCTAGTAACTAGATAGCCTGCCCAGTAACTAGATAGCCTGCCCAGTAACTAGATAGCCTGCCTAGTAACTAGATAGCCTGCCTAGAAACTATGATAGACCAGCCTAGCAGTGAGGAAAGCCTGCCCAGTAACTAGATAGCCTGCCTAGTAACTAGATAGCCTGCCTAGTAACTAGATAGCCTGCCTAGTAACTAGATAGCCTGCCCAGTAACTAGATAGCCTGCCTAGTAACTAGATAGCCTGCCTAGTAACTAGATAGCCTGCCTAGTAACTAGGAAAGACATCCTAGCAACTATGATAGACCAGCCTAGCAGTGAGGAAAGCCTACCTAGTAACTAGATAGCCTGCCTAGTAACTAGATAGCCTGCCTAGTAACTAGATAGCCTGCCTAGTAACTAGAAAAGACATCCTAGTAACTAGGAAAGACATCCTAGCAACTATGATAGACCAGCCTAGCAGTGAGGAAAGTCTGCCCAGTAACTAGATAGCCTGCCTAGTAACTAGGAAAGACATCCTAGCAACTATGATAGACCAGCCTAGCAGTGAGGAAAGCCTGCCCAGTAACTAGATAGCCTGCCTAGTAACTAGGAAAGACATCCTAGCAACTAGGATAGCCAGCCTAGCAACAAGGAAAGACATCCTAGCAACTAGGATAGCCAGCCTAGCAACTGGGAAAGACATCCTAGCAACTAGGATAGCCAGCATAGCAACAAGGAAATACATCCTAGCAACTAGGATAGCCAGCATAGCAACTGGGATTGCCTGCCTAACAAGTAGGACAGTCTCCCTAGCAACTGGAATAGCTAAGCTAACTCACTAGCGTTACCTGCCTAGTAACTAGATAGCCTGCCCAGTAACTAGATAGCCTGCCTAGTAACTAGGAAAGACATCCTAGCAACTATGATAGACCAGCCTAGCAGTGTGGAAAGCCTGCCCAGTAACTAGATAGCCTGCCTAGTAACTAGGAAAGACATCCTAGCAACTATGATAGACCAGCCTAGCAGTATGGAAAGCCTGCCCAGTAACTAGATAGCCTGCCTAGTAACTAGGAAAGACATCCTAGCAACTATGATAGACCAGCCTAGCAGTGTGGAAAGCCTGCCCAGTAACTAGATAGCCTGCCTAGTAACTAGGAAAGACATCCTAGCAACTATGATAGACCAGCCTAGCAGTGTGGAAAGCCTGCCCAGTAACTAGATAGCCTGCCTAGTAACTAGGAAAGACATCCTAGCAACTATGATAGACCAGCCTAGCAGTGTGGAAAGCCTGCCTAGTAACTAGATAGCCTGCCTAGAAACTTGTATAACCTGCCTAGTAACTAGGAGAGCCAACCGAGTAACTAAGACAGCCTGCCTAGTTACTATGATAGCCATAGGACTGCCAGCCTAGCAACTAGGACTGCCAGCCTAGCAACTAGGACTGCTAGCCTAGCAACTGCTGATGGTGTTAGTAGGAAGAAGAAAACACACTATGTGAGAGAAAACTGCATGCAAACGTCACACCAATCTAAAATACCTTTTTCTTTCTCTTCTTGTCATCAAACCTACTCGCAGCAATGGAAGAGAAAAAAACAAACACAAACACATTTATAACATGAAGATGAACATGAGTTACCATGGAAACATGAATTGCCATGGAAATGGAACATAGCAACCTCCACCAACTAAGTAGAAAGTGACACATTACAATGAATTGATAATTTTAACGGTAAAAATTATCTTTTTAAAATCTTTACTCAATGATCTTAATTATTTGTTTAACCCAAATCGCGCATTATTTTTTACTGGTAAATGCTTTTTTTCTTCTAAATGTTACATCGATTGATTGATATTTTTGAAGTGCAGCTATCCCCATAGTGTGTATTGGGGTTGCATGATATCTCCATATACATGACTATCTCACAGAAGACAGTATATTGTTCCATGTACAAGTCAAGTTGAACAATAAAATATGGAATTTATATCCTGGTCATTGTAAGTCACAATGTGTTAGTCTATGTCACAATGCATGTCTACATCACATTGTTCCATGTACAAGCCAAGTTGAACAATAAAATATGGAATTTATCTCCTGGTCATTGCACGTCACAATGTGTGTCTGTGTCACAATGCATGTCTACATCACATTGTTCCATGTACAAGCCAAGTTGAGGAATAAAATATGGAATTTATATCCTGGTCATTGCAAGTCACGAGGTGTGTCTATGTCACAATGCATGTCTACATCACATTGTTCCATGTACAAGCCAAGTTGAACAATAAAATATGGAATTTATATTCTGGTCATTGCAAGTCACAATGTGTGTCTGTGTCACAATGCATGTCTACATCACATTGTTCCATGTACAAGCCAAGTTGAACAATAAAATATGGAATTTATATTCTGGTCATTGCAAGTCACAATGTGTGTCTATGTCATAATGCATGTCTACATCACATTGTTCCATGTACAAGCCAAGTTGAGGAATAAAATATGGAATTTATATCATGTTCATTGCAAGTCACAATGCATGTCTATGTCACTGATTCTGCTTTGCTCAAAAGATGAGTCAAGACATTCAAAATTGCTGTTACTTTCCCCAGTTTTTCTTTGATATTACTGGTGCTGGTAAAAATTATGTTATTCTCCAATACTTGTCTTCATTCAACTGGGAAAAAAACTCATGACCTAAGGGTTGTCACTACTCGTTAGGTGACTCATGAGAAGCCCCCTCAGTCCTTGGCTGAATGGAGATTTTTTTTTTTTTTTTTTTTTTTGGGGGGGGGGGATAACATCCAAATAAAGTTAATTTCATGGGAATATACCCAAGAATCTTATAAACATCACAGAATATCATGAATATATTAGTAATAGTGAAGTTACTTTATTGAAATCTAGTTTTTGAAGCGACTACGTAGCCTTCGTCTGAATCACTCAGATGTCATCAGTGTAATAATATGACGTTATGCCATTTTAGTCAGGTGACCAAGTCACCTGACAGTAGACTACTACTATGATATAACAAGAGTCAAGTATCAATTTCTATTCCTCTATGAATATATTAGTTTCTGTACTTACTTTTTCACTTGATCCGGTATATAGACATACTCTAATGGCACCAATTGTTTTAATTCTGCTAAGGTACTTACAAATCGTAACTTACGAATGAACTTTGAACTGTGGAGGAAAAAGGAAAGAACAATAAAGTCACAGGAATTTATACATGTAGTTCTTTAGTTTGCAATTTCATGGACCATTGTGTTCTCGTTTTACAAAAATTGCTGAATGACATGGAAGAATGACTAAGGTCAATTTTCCAGTTCTAAGATATTATGTGAGACAATGTTGCTACAACTAGACTTGTTTTGTCTTTATTAATAACATTTTCATCATGAAATTAAGCAACGAAATTTTGATCTCTTTAATTGTGAGTTACTTTATTGAACGTAAGTTACACACCATCATTTATAGAGATACTGGTAAACCCAGGGTAATGGTCATATGACGACTATCCCCCATAAGTCAATGATGTATACAAGGTGTTAGATATTTCAATATCACAAATTCTTACCATTAATACAAGCCTTACCTTATAAATGGTCTAGAAAACCTAACTACGGTTTTCAACCAGAAATTAGGATGTACAAGTAACAACCCTTTCAGATTCTTTCTAAGTCTATAAGGAAATAAAATAATCAAAAGTTATTCATATGACTACTAGTAGGTATAATTAACTGCAAATGATATGCAAATGTTATGCAAATGAAGACATGATTATTCGTTCTACACAAAAACACGTTCACCTAAATCTCTGAGATGTATTATGCAAATGATATGCAAATGTTATGCAAATGAAGACATGATTATTCGTTCTACACAAAAACACGTTCACCTAAATCTCTGAGATGTATTATGCAAATGATATGTAAATGATATGCAAATGAAGACATTATTATTCGTTCTACACAAAAACACGTTCACCTAAATCTCTGAGATGTATTCAGTGTAATGCATTATGATGCTAAGCCATCAGGTCATTGAACCCTAGTAAAGTCACCTGGTAGTAGAATTTGGTATTAATGTTTCAACCATCTAACATTAGGTATTTAACATGTGGAATTACATAGTACCTAAATGTTGGGCTAAGAAATCCCAGGGAATACTTAAAGTACACATTACCTTCTGTCAATCATCTTGTAACAACGTTTCAACCATCCCAGATTAGGTGCTTAGTATATTACTAAACCATGGACTACAATGTACGAAAACTCTGTGAGTATGTAAAAGTACACATTACCTTCTGTCAATCATCTTGTAACAACGTTTCAACCATCCCAGATTAGGTGCTTAGTATATTACTAAACCATGGACTACAATGTACGAAAACTCTGTGAGTATGGAAAAGTACACATTACCTTCTGTCAATCATCTTGTAACAACGTTTCAACCATCCCAGATTAGGTGCTTGGTATTTGTTACATCCACCATGGAAGTATACCATCATGTAATCCTGGGCTACTAGTAAATCTAGTGTACTTATCACATACCTATGGGACACAAAAAATTACCAAAATAATTAACAAATTGATGGCAAATACTTAACATCCAATTCATACACTGGCCGATATGTAATACTGGGGTGTTAGTAAATTTACTTTACTTATCACATACCTGTCAGACACAAAAATACCAAAATAATTAACAAATTTTGGCATATATTTAACATCCCATTTATACACTGGCCGATATGTAGTACTGGGGTGTTAGTAAATTTACTTTACTTATCACATACCTGTCAGACACAAAAATACCAAAATAATTAACAAATTTTGGCATATACTTAACATCCCATTCATACACTGGCCGATATGTAATACTGGGGTGTTAGTAAATTTAGTTTACTTATCACATATCTGTGAGACACAAAAAATACCAAGATAATTAACAAATTATTGGCACTGTCCCATTGATCTTGGCCAAACTACCTGTACATGTACAGTGTTTTCAGAAAATGAAAGTCAAAGAACCACTGACTAAATGTTCTCCATGTCTATGACTTCTCCTTTTATGAAATTAATTTTCCATAAGTTCCATGGAAGGAATTCCGTGTTTTACAGGCTTTCCAAGATGGGTTTGAAATTCCATAATTTTTAACGATTTCATAAATGAACCGTGGATATCTGTTGAGAGATAACTTACAGGAATAGATTCTCCATCACATAGTTATAATCTTTTCGTGTCTTCTCTGGTAAATAACATGCAGCAAATACTATGATTGCATTTAATCCATCGCCATAGTAACCTGTAAATAATCAAAATAGCAGAACTGTAGTCATAATCTTACTTGTTGTGATTAACGCAATATCAACAACTTTAACACCAGTTGTCATGGTAACAACTTTAAAACCATTTGTCACGGTATCCTTTATTTCTTTAATCTCTAAAATTGTGATTTACAATTCACTATAATATTGAAATTGATAGAGTTATACACTGCACAGTATGGGACAATGGCACAACACATCACATCACATCACATCACACCTCAGCACAGAACAGCACTGCGCAGCACATCACACCATATCAGATCAAAACACACCACACCATACCATACCACATACACATCACATCACATCACACCAAACCACACCACACCTCTCCTCGCCTCGCCTCACACCACACCACACCTCACCTCACCTCACCTCACACAACATCACATCACATCACATCACAGCACATCACATCACAGCACACGACCACACCATACCATATCATTTACCTCCATGTGATAAAACTTTCTTATATGGATTGATAACTTTCATATCCATACTGTGACCCCTTCCACCGATCTCTACAACTCTCCACTGTCTACTGTCTTTCATCTCTTCCTCTGCAGTGTATTCTGGGATAGCTTCAGATGATGTAGTCTTAGGCAGTGGTGTATCATCTAGTGGGAACACAGACATAAATATTAATGGGATATACAATTCATACTATTATCATCAAAGTGTTGGGTTATAAGAGTGTAACAGTTGTCTGATTCACACACACACACACACACAAACACACATATATGCAGACACAGACACGTGTATATGCACATGCACACACACAGATGCACAGACACAGATGCACAGACACAGACACGCATACACACATGCACATGCACGCACACACACACACATACACACAAATACACACACATACACACACATACACATACACACATACACACATACACACATACACACACAGACACACACACATGCACACACACACATACACACACACACACACACACACACACACACACACACACACACACAGAGCTGGGGATACACAGTATGAAAACCTCAGCAGTAACTTTGGATATTCACGTAAAACACGTATACAATATTGGGAATCCAGGGGAGAGTGGGGAGGGTTGAGGAGAAGAGGTAGATTGCATGATCATGTACCTTCCTATTCCATTTTACCACTGGTCATTAGCAAACTACTGTCATCTCGAAGACTTGGTGTCCTCGTATCTGGTGTTGGTTTACAAATATTGGGAGGGGAGAGGGATGAGGAAGGGGTAGAGGGGAGAGAGGGTAGAGGGGAGGAGTAGATTGATCACATACCTTCCCATTCCATTTCACCACTGGTCATTAGCAAACTACTGTCATCCCTAAGACTTGGTGTTCTCATATCTGGTGTTGGTATATCATCGATTCTTTCCAAGTCAAAACTGAAAGTGTCATCGTTATCATCCATCATCAGTTCTGCTGGTAATGTCACTTTTTTCTTGGTTTTCGGTTTGGCACCTAATTCCAGGGTAGCTGTGTGATAAGTACGATATGTTACAACACTGGTAACTGAGCCTTCGGTTTTTCTAAGATAGACGCAAACTAAATCTATTGTTCTTCAATGTGATAGATTACACAAGTGGGTGATAGCAGTTCCTCTGTTGTACAATTCAAATCAGTGATCACCCTGTGATCAATACAGTGTGAACATTGAAAGTCCCAAAACAGAACACTGCAAGTTTATGGAACTATTGTCAATAAAGCTCTGTGACACCTCCCTACTGAGGCTATAATTAAACTAACGTCCATTCAATAGCTTATCACTGTTATATCAACATGCTGTGACAATACATGTAGTTTTAGCTTGTGTTTATCTTAGTAAACCGAAGGCTCAATTACCAGTCTGAGAGAGTAATACATTTATATATTACTGACAAATATAGGGATTAGTAACTAGGGCTTATCCACTCAAAATAATGGGTTAGATTAGTGATAATCCACATGATATAAGGACTAATCGTAATTTATTTAATATATAGCACCTTCCACTATAGATGCAAAGATCATAAATTAATGGCAATACTTCTACAGCACAACAGGATATTAACTTACCAGGTCTGATTAGCATGGTAATATTTTATAAGGGGCACCAGTATAGTTGGACTGACTTACCAGGTCTGTCAGATTAACTTACCAGGTTTGTCAGATTAACTTACCAGGTCTGTCAGATTAACTTACCAGGTCTGTCAGATTAACTTACCAGGTCTGTCAGATTAACTTACCAGGTCGGTCAGATTAACTTACCAGGTCGGTCAGATTAACTTACCAGGTCTGTTAGATTTAACTTACCAGGTCTGTCAGATTAACTTACCAGGTCTGTCAGATTAACTTATCAGGTCTGTTAAATTTAACTTACCAGGTCTGTCAGATTAACTTACTAGGTCTTTCAAATTAACTTACCGGGTCTATCAAATTAACTTACCAGGTCTGTTACATTTAACTTACCAGGTCTGTCAGATTAACTTACCAGGTCTGTTAGATTTAACTTACCAGGTGTGTCAGATTAACTTACCAGGTCTGTTAGATTTAACTTATCAGGTCTGTTACATTTAACTTACCAGGTCTGTCAGATTAACTTACCAGGTCTGTCAGATTAACTTACCAGGTCTGTCAGATTAACTTACCAGGTCTGATGGCATGTTCATCTTCTTTAGGAGGTACAGGTATCATAGGATCAATCTGTATGACATCATCACCCCAGTCTTCACCAATCATAGCGTGATGTGTTAAAATCTCATCATCGTCCTGCCATTCTTCATTCAGTTTTATCCCCGCCATCCTCTTCTCCGCTTCCATGGATGCATCCGACATTCGTTTCTTCCGTGGCGATGCCTTGGCGATGCTCTCCTCAACCCTCCTCCCAGACTCGTTCCTCAGATACTCGTCTTCGTCTTCATATCTGTCGACGTAATTCTTGACAGCTTGTTTGACTTCGGCTGTCATGTCTCCGTTTTCAACTATGCGTTCCATGTCGTTCTTTCGGTTTTGGTCTTTGTCAGATAACGTCCTTACATTTTGTGGTGTGTCCGGGACACTTTCAGAAACTCCTCTGACTTCCACCGTAATTATTTCTTCTTCAGCTTCTTGACCAATCACAACTCTGATATCTTCTGGCTCCATGATATCACTCTCGATCACATCCTCCTTGGTGATGGTTTCCATGGCAACATGTTCTTCTTCACTACTGATTGGTTCATCTGTTTCTGCTATGCTTGTGATTGGACGATGTAGAGGCGATGGCATGTCATTACAGGTAAACGAACCACTGGTTGTAGAAACATCGTCACCACTAGTCTGAGACTCGCTCTCTCCACTGGGACTCGATACTCTTTTGTTGTACAAATACGATTCTGTTAAAAAGAATCAATATTCGATTAATTCATGAAATTCATTCATTTTTCCAAGTTCCTAGTCAGGAAGGTATGCTGTGATGGGGCGCCCTCACACATCGGTCAACCCTGATGAGAGGAGGCCTGTGAGGGCGCACCGTCATGGCATACCTAACAGTCTACCAAGTTTCATGCTAAGCACACAACACTTAGGTTATGTCACAAAATCACACAAATGCAATATCTCTATACTCCAGACTTACTCAAGTCTCTGGGGGGTTTTTCACTCAATTTGAATAAAAAATTGAAAACACAAGACTAGTGTGAACTTTTGTGTGAAACAGCGACTGAAAAACAGTCAGGTGAGCATTAAACCCTTGGGAGACTACATGTACTAGTATTAAAACTGGGAAATAAAGTTGACCACATTTTCCTTTACACAGTTTGAAATAAGTAACAAATTCAAAACAATTGAAGATAATGAGACAAAGATAATTTCTCCCAAGGGATTGGTGCTTGTACTATACCCTGATTATTTTATGTAATCGGTTTTCTGGATCTCAAAATATGAACGAAAACATTCAGAATAATCATTATTTTCTCCATTTTTGCTTAAATCAAGTTTACGTCAGTATAACTGTGTTACTGTCTGCTATTTTACTTGTCATATTCAGTTGGAAAAACCCATGACTTTAAACACAACGGTGTTGTCACTACTTTTCCTTAACTCATAGTGACAAGGCCCCTTATGTCACTCATTTTTCTTCATTCAGTCAGAAAGTACTCATGACCTAAGGGTTGGCACTACTTGTCCTTATCTCATAGCAACAAGGCCCCTTATATCACTTACATTTTCCTCGGCTGAACACAAGAATATTGGGAATAATATGTTAAGAAATCCTGGTATTTTATATTCCAAATTTTTGGAGAATAATGTAAAACACTGCAGTAATCCCGGTAAATTTTTTGTAAAGGGGACTGACTAACCCTCCTTTGCTAAACTAACCACGCTAATACAGGATACTTACATTCGTACAGTAAAAAACAACTCGGGATTGACACAATTTATGGTAATCGATTTGAGATTGCTGTGCATGCAACTCTTCTGCAACTATCTACACTGTAATATGCATTTTCCTTGGCTGAACACAAGAATGTTATGTTAAATTGGAATACTCTCAGTTGTATAGAAATCATATAGGTCAATTTGGAGGATAGTATAAAATACTGCAGTAACCCCGGGACATATTTTGTAAAGGGGACTCACTCACCCTCCCTTACTCACCCTCCCTCACTATAGACTAACCATGCTATTACAGTATACTTACATTCATAAAAGTAAAACCAGGGAATGCACACACAATTTTTGTTAATTGATTTGAGGTTGTTGTACATGCAACAGTCTAATACACTGACAACCTATCACATGTGAACACAGTGTATTAAGTGCATTGCATTTCAAAGAATACATACATCATTCCGAGGTAAAGAAAAACAGTGTTAGATATTTAACAAACTGAAGGTTGGATAATCCTTGGTTAGAAATTCAAACTCAAAACAGGTAAAGGTAGAATGTGCCTCAGGCCCTAGGGACAATTTTCATGAAATTAAAGTTCAGAAATTTTATCCAAACTTTGCCGGAAGAAAGTTTGTTCTCTTGTAATTTTCAAAAAGAAAAAAAAATTGGGGGTTTACCAACTTGTTTTCAAGGAAAGAATCTTTCATTTTCAAATAGAGTTAACAAAATCTTTGGTAGCCATATTGGATTCTAAAAAGTCTTTGGTGGCCATATTGGATTTTAAAAAGTCTTTGGTGGCCATATTGGATTCTAAAAAGTCTTTGGTGGCCATATTGGATTCTAAAAAGTCTTTGGTGGCCATATTGGATTCTAAAAAGTCTTTGGTGGCCATATTGGATTCTAAAAAGTCTTTGGTGACCATATTGCATTCTAAAAAGTCTTTGGTGGCCATATTGGATTCTAAAAAGTCTTTGGTGGCCATATTGGATTCTAAAAAGTCTTGTGGCCATATTGGATTCTAAAAAGCCTTTGGTGGCCATATTGGATTCTAATATGCCTTTGGTGGCCATATTGGATTCTAAAAAGTCTTTGATGGCTATACTGGATTCTAAAATGGATTAATTTTAGTGTCATTTTGACTTATAGAATTGTAAGGTAACCCCTGATCTTTTTGTGGTCTAAATAATGAATGAAATTGACTTTTATTTTGAACAAAGTAACAGTAAAAGTGTAACATTATATTTCTGAGGCACATACTACAATTCAAGAAAAAAAAATAGAAACAGACCTGAGGCTTTGGGTTCAGGCAAAGACAGAGTAGTGCTGACAGGAGGGATAGAGGAGTCCTCAGGAGTTAGGATAGCTGGGCTAGTTGCTCTAGATGACTTGGGAAGATCAGGTGAAGTTGGGGATGTTTCAGAAGAAGAAAGAAGAGTGGAGCTTGGTCTAGAAGAGTTGGGTGGAATCTGGGATGTCTCAGAAGAAATGATAATGGAACTTGGAGGTTTAGCGTCATGTGAAGTCTGGGATGTCTCAGATGAAATGAGAGAGGAGCTTGGTCTAGAAGAGTCGAGTGGAATCTGGGATGTCTCAGAAGAAATGATAACGGAACTTGGAGGTTTAGAGTTATGTGAAGTCTGGGATGTCTCAGATGAAGGGATATTTGAGCTTTGAGATCTAGAAGATTCTGAAGGAACATGGGACGTCTTAGATGAAATGATAGGAGCGTTTAACTTTTCATGATCAGCTGATGACTCCAAAGTCTTTGTGAAGTCAGGTGTGATTGAAGAGTAATCATTTGTATCAAGAGATGAGAGAATTGAAGATGCGGACTGATGGGATAGATGGGGAAGAGAAGATGAATCCTTCGATGAAGGAGATGAGAATGGAAGTGGATCTGTGGTTTCTGTGGTAACACCATCAGCATCTTCTCTCTTTTCTTGGACAGGTGATGAGTCTGTTGTGTCAATGGTAACAGTTGTTGCCTGTTCAGTTTCCGCATCTTCTGTATCTGTTTTTGTTGATGATGTTTCACCACTTTCAATTTTAGGTACTTGTTTTTCTGTGTCTGCATCATTTGTATCTATGGTAACAGTGGTCGCCATGTCAGTTTCTGCATCACTTGTCACTGATAACTTTGGAGTAAATTCCCTAGCTGTTTCAGTGGTGTCTATCTCTGACGTACCAGTGTCAAGGACACTTGCCTCCACCATATTGTTGTCAAGGCCACTTGCCTCCACTGTATCGTTGTCAAGGAAACTTGCCTGCACTGATTCAACTGAGGGATTTTCTGGTTCTGGATAGAAACATACCAGAGGTTGTTGAAGGACAGTTCCAGCTGGTCTATCCACTGGTGATGTGACTACCGGTATATTTTCCTTCTTCATCTCTTCTGACTGCATCTCTACCACATATCCCGGAACCATCTCTTCCACTTCCATGGAAATTTCCATGGAACTTGGATTATCAAGACTGATGTTAACACACTGTGTTACATTGTCTGGTTCGGTAAAAAATGACGAATAGTCCTTGGAATACGAGATGTTTATCTTTTCTTCGTCCAATGACGAAATATTGTAGTAATCACAAATATCTTTCTCTATGTCTGCCTCGGCAACTGATGGGCTTGAGAACCCCTCCAAATCCTGGTACTCTGTGTCAATATCTGCACTCCTGTCTGCAATTTCATTCACTTGTCCTTTCTTTTCAATGTTCACAGTCTCAACATCACTGACAGCTGTACTGTTCTGCACTGATGGCTCACTGTCTTTGAGATAATGCTGTTCAGCTGAGGTACTGGTTTCATTGCCTTTCAAGTCTGTAAAATCTACTATTTCTTGTGTCACATCTGATTTCAACGTTGTCTCCCTTTCAACAGTGATGTGTTCTTCCTTGGCTATATCATTCTGAAGTGGAATATTTTCAATCTCTGACAACAGAAGTGCTCCTTTACTTGGAGCTGCATACGTTTCTGTTGAATCTTTATCTTCACAGGCATCTGAACTCTGAGCTACTAGTGGTACATTTCCTTCTTTCAATCCATACTGAACGTTTTCACTTTCCCATACATCACTATCAACACCACTCTCTTCCTTTTTGATTTCCATGACAACAGTTTCTTGTCCAGCATCTTTTAAAGTATCTTCGTCAAAGATAGTCTTTGAATGCTCTCCTTTCAAGACACTGTATTCATTTCGTGACATTTCTTCACTTTTTACAGCCATCATACTTTGTTTCCCAGTTTCAAAAATAGTTATAACTTCTTCAATGTTTTCATTAATATCTTGATAAACAACCTGGTCTATTATATTATCAGACTTTCTTTCTTTTACTGGGGTAACTTCTTTCTCTTTGTTTGTACTCAGAGACATTTCAATCTCCTTTTCAATCTCTGCTTGTCCTTCTTTCTGAGAAATTTCCTCAAGTTCATTACGACCATCCTGTTGTTGAACTTCCTCCTTCACAATTTCTGAATCTTGTTCTTTCTGAGGGTCATCTTCAGTATCTATATCCTCAGGTATAACTTCATGATTGTCAGTTTCTGATTTTCTCTCTTCTTGAGGAATTTCTGTAACTTTTTCCTTCACATCCCAAAGTGTGGGCTCAGCTTCCACAATTTCTGGCTGGCTTTGTTGTTGACAAAAGTCATTGTTATCAGGTAAAACAAAGGAATCCTCAAAACCAAAGACATTATCATCTACAGATGTGGCAGTCACTGATTCTACACCCCATGGTGTAATTTGGTTCGCAGGTTCTTCCACTTGGACAATCTTGTGTTTATCTGCAACATCTGGGATCTGTTGATTATCAGTGACATCATCTTCACTTGGTTCAAGTATTTCCCAAGTTTCATCATCATACATGAACTCGCTGTTGTCATGCAACTCACTGTCTCCTTGCATTGTATCTGGTTCTGCTGTGGCAGTATTTGGGGATGATTCAACAGTCTCTGCAAGAGGTAGAATTCTCAGTTCCTGCTCCTGATTAGATTCAGTCGAGATAGGTACTGTTGGTTCCATGGCTGACTGATTCTGAAGTTCTTTTCTCATATCCTCCTTACCGAATGTTGCTTCACTGTTTTCGATTTCCTGAATCACCTTAGGATCAATTTGAGGGTCCATTAACAAATCAGATGTTTCTGAAACTGGCAAAGAACCAGGTTCTTCTGCTATGCCATCATTTATGATTTTCAACCCAGACTCTTCAACCAATTCAGTTGATGGATGACCCACTAATAAATCCACTGTTTCTACAGCTGCCAAACTCACTACTTCCTTTGCTGCATCATCATTCGAGACAGGCAATTCAGCATCTGCAACCTGTTCAGTTGTGGTAGGTCCCATGAGAAGATCTGCTATTTCTGAGTCTGACTGATTCTTTGGTTTGTTGGTGATATCCAAGTCTGGCATTAATGTAGCATCAACTGTCTCAGTGGTGGAATGATCCATTAGTAGATCTGTTGGTTCTACTGCCAACTGATTGCCGAGTTCTATCCCAGAATTGTTTATGAATACCGGTATCTGAATATCCCCACCCTCCAGTTCAGTTGTTGAAGGATCCATTAGCAGATCTGTTGATTCCATTGTTAACTGATTGCTGAGTTCTAAACCAGAATCGTTTAAGACTATCGGCATCTGAATATCTCCAACCTCCTGTTCAGTTGTGGGAAGCCCCACTAGCAGATCTGTTGCCAGCTGTTTGCCAAGTTTGTGACTAGCATCATATTTGACAGGTGGCATCCAACAGTGTTCAACCTCCTGAACCAACTTAGGGTGTTCTAAAACAACACAGCTGTATTCATCAATCGGTATCTGTACCTCAACTACAGCAGCGTATGATTTCTCACTGAAGGTCAGTTCTAATATATCCTCTATTGGTGTAGGTACTGTATGGAAGGTGACAGATTCTGTTGTCCTGATGCTATCAGGTCGCTCTGACATCCCTACCCCATCTTCAGCATTCTTTTCAGTTACGAAGATTGTCGGAGGTTGTTCAACATTCAAATCTTCAGCTATTCTATCTTCTTCCTCCTCCTCCTCCTCATCTGATGATTCTGAGAATGATGTCCCCTCGGAATCTATTGATACAGATGTATTGTCACTATCAGATGTCTGGTCTCCATCATCACTTGCTGCTGATTCTCCTATCTTGTCTTCATCCTGTGCAGTGTCTCTAAAAGTTGGTGTCTCTAAGACATCTACAGTTTCTACATAACTTTCACCTATCCAATCTGTTTCAACTGAGGTTGACAATATTGGTGGGTCACCAATTGATGTTGTATAGTCTATTGATATTGACAATGGTGGAGGGTCGCAAGGCAGGAGCGGTGGTTTCAAATCTCCAAAACGTGTATCTTCCTCACCAGTAACAGTACTGGGAATGAGATCTGCTCTTCCTACTCCTGTATCTAGAGAAGGTATAATCAATTGTTCCCATTCAGGAGGAGGCGAGCTGGCGGGTAGGTCTGGTGGTACAATATCCTTAGCTTTTTCTTCAGGTGTATTTACCAGGAGGTCAGTGTTATGTACTGCTGGAGTTAAACTTGGTAACGTTGTAGGTGTGAGCAGCACTTCTGGTGATTTTTTATCGATAGAAAGTTCTTGAATATCTTCTTCATCTCCAAAAGCTACTAGATCAGGTTGCTGTGTCCTTTCTTTATCAATGTCAAGTTTGTGATGTGTTTCATCAAGTGTGAGTAATAGACCTGGTTCTTCAGTAAGAGGAATAGAAGGTTGTACATTGTCATCGATTCCCTCAAGCAAAGTTAGACCAGGGGATGATGATTCCTGTGCAGGAGAGAGGTTGATCGGTAAAACCAGTGGGGAAGTACCATCTAGATTTTCCTCTTCAACATATTTAACTTGGTCTGCTTTGTCGAATTTTGGGCTCACTGTTGTCATGTCATTGGGATATTGTGAGTCAACTTGCTCATTGCTTATAATGGAGAAGTCACTTGGTTGTTGTTTATTGTTTTTCTCAGTGTCAACAATTTCTTGTGTATTATCAAATGAGAGCAATAGTTCAGGAGGTGGAGTTTGTGGTTTGTTGTCTTCATCAGAGTCAATAAATTGTGTATCATCAAATGTGAGCAATGGTTTAGGGGGTGGAGAATGTTGTTTACGGTCTTCACCAGTGTCAATAAATTCTTGTGTATCATCAAAGGTGAGTAATGGTTCTCCAGGAGGAGGAGTAGTTGGTTGCTTATTGTCTTCACCAGTGTCAATAAATTCTTGTGTTTCATCAAATGTGAGCAATGGTTCTTTAGGAGGTGGGATAGATGGAACAGGAGGGGGATGGTTATCAGTGAATTCCTCAAGAAGTGAGGAAGATGTTTCTTGCAGAGGAGGAGGGAGGCTGGTAGGTAGAACTGGAGGTGTTGGCTCGTTATTCATGTCTTGAGATTCCTCACTTGGTTGTGGTGAATTGCTATATCCATCAGAAGGTAGTGTGGTGTTTTTAGTTGAGGGATATGCTGGAGCTGGCTGGGAAGGAACATCACTACCCTTAGGTGGTGGATCAGATGGTAGAGGTGGTGGTACATGTTCAAAGTCTATGGGAGGAGACAATGTTGGAGTTGGTATTGATGCATCATCAATGTCATCACTTGTTAGAATTGGTAGGAGTGTGGTGTATGTATCCTCAGGGGGTGGTACAACTGGAACTTGTGGTGGTGCATCATCAATGTCTCCATCAGGGAGGTTGGTTTGAAATGGTACATTGTCAATGTTGTTTGGTGTAGTATTCATTGGAGATAGAGGATGTACATACATGTATGTATCGTCAGGGGGTGGAACTGTTGGAACTAGTGGTGGTTCATTAACATCATCAGGAGATGGAAAGGTTGGAACTAATGGTGGTACATTAACATCATCAGGAGATGGAAAGGTTGGAACTAGTGGTGGTTCATTAACATTGTCAGGAGGTGGAAAGATTGGAACTAGTGGTGGTTCATTAACATTGTCAGGGGGTGGAACAGTTGGAACAAGTGGTGGTACATTAACATTATCAGGAGATGGAAAGATTGGAACTAGTGGTGGTTCATTAACATCGTCAGGAGTTGGAACAGTTGGAACAAGTGGTGGTACATTAACA
This sequence comes from Glandiceps talaboti, assembly GCF_964340395.1. Lineage (NCBI taxonomy): Eukaryota > Metazoa > Hemichordata > Enteropneusta > Spengelidae > Glandiceps > Glandiceps talaboti. The sequence goes on along the minus strand of NC_135567.1, from coordinate 13,324,085 downwards.
TCATCAGGAGGTGGAAAGGTTGGAACTAGTGGTGGTACATTAACATCATCACGGGGTGGAACGGTTGGAACTAGTGGTGGTACATTAACATTATCAGGAGATGGAAAGGTTGGAACTAGTGGTGGTACATTAACATCATCCGTGGGTGGAACAGTTGGAACAAGTGGTGGAACATCATCAACAAAAATCAGCATGTCCTCAGATATTTCATTGCTCTGGTTGTTTTCACTTGGAATTGAAGTACTGTCAATTGCGTCAGTTTCAACACATGATGGTAACACAGGAAACATGTTTGGAGGTGGACAGGAAGGTAACAGTGGTTGGTTGTTCTGTTGTTCCTCACTGGTACTACCTGGGAAGTCTAAGAGATCTTCAAACTGGTCATAGCACCCCCCTGTGGTAGAGTCTTGCTTTGTTTTCTCACCAAGAGAATCATGAGATGAAGGGGAAAGCAAAGTGGGAGGAGATGAAGGGGTGTGAACAGATGATGGAACTGAAATGAGAGTATCTGTCGTTCCACTTGCATGCTGAAGAAGATCCATCTTAGAGAGTTCATCATCTGTTAGTGGTGGAGAACTAAAGACAGTTAGTGGTTGGAGGTGTGTGTCAACACCATTACGATTACTAATACCACCAGAATTACAACTATCACCACCATCATTAACACCAGCACTTGTAATACCAACAGCATTATAACTACTGCCACGAATACAACTAATACCACCAGAATTACGACTATCACCACCATCATTAACACCATCACTACTAATACCACCAGCACTACTACTAACACCAACAGAAATACAACTATTGCCACCACCATTACAACTAACACCACCACTAACATTTACATTGGTCACGTTACATCCACTAGATTCTAATAGATTAGAATCACTACTTATAGTTACCTTATCATTGCAACTTATCACTGCCTTACCATTACACTTACTAAAACTGTCCATTCCTTTGGACCTTATCATTTGTTTGTCACTTAGTACTTCAATACTTTCACTACTTGTGTCATTATCAAATATAGTAATATCTTTACTTATGGCATTACCATGGTTATCTACATCTGTATCACTTATCGTATCATTACTTGCATCACTCATCATTCCTGAACCATCATCACTTATCACTTCCCTACCAGTGCAGTTAATAAAGTTATCTACAGCTGTATCACTTATATCATTACCAGCACCACTTATCACTTCCTTACCAATGCAGTTACCAAGGCTATCTCCATGCTTGCTACTTATCATATCATAGTTCAAACCACTTATCATTTCTGAACCAGCATCACTTATCACTTCCTTACCAGAGCAGTCACCAAAGTTATCTACTTCTGTATCACTTATATCATTACCAGCACCACTTATCACTTCCTTACCAATGCAGTTACCATGGCTATCTCCATCCTTGCTAATTATCATAACATAGTTCAAACCACTTATCATTTCTGAACTTACATCACTTATCACTTCCTTACCAAAGTTATCTACTTCTGTGTCACTTATATCATTATTTGCATCACTTATCACTTCCTTACCAGCACAGTCACTAAAGTTATCTACACGTGTATCACTTATCATATCACTGCTTGTACAACTTTCTGTATCATCACAACCTATCATTTCTTCATCAATAACTTCAAGTTTTCTTCCAAAACTGTCTACAAATCTCATCTCATGACCATATGGCCTTGCTACAGGACTGTCAATACCCAGTATTTTTTCTAAATTTCTATTTCTGGTGACTTTTCTAAGTGATTTACTTTCCGTTAAATATTCTGTTTTATCGGTCACACCAGATTCTCTGTTGTGTACGGAATGATTCCCATTCTGGTCCACATTTCCATTGTAATCAACATCTAACTCCTCAAAGGTCAATGCACTTTCAGACTTCACATCGCTTACATCGAAACTAGAATAGTTCATATTTGCAGCCTGACTTTCATGAACATCTTCTAACTCTGAATCGGTCTTAATGTCACTTTCTGGCACTAGATCATTATTAATCTCATTTATCTTGGAACTAACATCACTCATATTACTACTGTCCATCTCATCTTTACTGTCGGCTATCCCATAATATGATTTCTCCTCTCTCAGATTAGAACCAGTACAAGTGATACTTTCATTTCGACTTTCTTGTACATTCTTCACTACAACTTGCCCAGGTTCAATCCTGCTAAGACTGACACGAGCATGACTAACATCATCCTTGCCAAGTTCATGTGAACTCTCGACTATCGATAGATCAGTTATCAAACTTCTCAAATCAGAACCAGTATAATTGATAATTATATTTTCACTTTCTTGTAGATTCTCTGCATCCATAAAACCATTATTATCAACTCCAAAATCAGAAGTGACACCACTATCATTACCACTATCCCTCACGTGTTCATCTTCTACTTCTGTAGAATCACTTACCACCTCAGTTTGTTCCATTTGAACACTATTTACATTGTCACTGGCTTCTTCATTTTCTACTATCGATAGATCAGTTTTCAAATCTCTAAGACTACAACTATCACAAGTAACATTTTTACTTTCTTGTCCATTTTCTACCAAATCTACAACAGTTTTAACCTCTTCAAAATCAGAACTGACACCACTAACATTACCACTATCCAACACTTGTTCATATTCTGATATTGAAAGATCTCTTGCCACCTCAGTTTGTTCCATGTGAACACTACTTACACTGTCACTGTCTCCTTCATTTTCTACTAACGATAGATCAGTTTCCAAATTTCTATAATTACAACTATCACAAGTTTCGACCAAATCTACATTAGTATTATCCACTCTAAGATTGGAACTGACACCACTAACATTACCGCAGTCCCTCTCTTGTTCATCTTCTACTTTTGTTTGTTCCATTTGAACACTATTTACACTGTCACTGTCTCCTTCATTTTCTACTAACGATAGATCAGTTTCCAAATCTCTATAACCACAACTCTCACAAATTTCTACCAAATCTACATTAGTATTATCCACTCTTAGATTGGAACTGACACCATTAACATTACCGCAGTCCCTCTCTTGTTCATCTTCTACTTTTGTTTGTTCCATTTGAACACTATTTACACTGTCACTGTCTCGTTCATTTTCTACTATCGATAGATCAGTTTCCAAATTTCTATAATTACAACTATCACAGGTTTCGACCAAATCTACATCAGTATTATCCACTCCAAGATTGGAACTGACACCACTAACATTACCACAGTCTCTCTTTTGTTCATCTTCTACTATTGTAAGATCACTTATGACATCACTTTGTTCTACTCCAGCACAATTTACATTGTCAAAGTCAATGTCATCATCATGTTCTACAATCACTAAGTCAGTTTTCTCATCACCAAAATCACAACTAACACCACTACCATTTCCAACATCATATTCCTCAAAATCTTCCACAATCACTAACTCATTACCACCACCAACCTCTCTACAATTATTTCCTGTCTCACTTTCAGTGTAATCTCTGTCATAACTACCAACACTTGCCTCTGATTCTGTCCTCTGATCTTTGGTCTCTGTGCCTGACTTTGAGCTGTCTAACTTAGATTCTATCTCTTCCCTAATAATGTACAAATCTCTCCGTATAACATTTTCTATATTGTCCATGGAATCCATGACAAACTCTACATCATTTTCTAATTTCGTCAGACTCTCTGATTTGTTTTCCACTTTCACTACATAATCTGTATCATCATTTCCCTGCCTTGCCTCAAAATGTGGTTTCGCAGGACTGTCTAATTTGCTTTCCTGCTTCAATAAACTTTCTGTATCACTATCCAGTCTTGTCTCAAAATGTGGTTTCGTAGGATGATCTAATTTGCTTTCCTGTTTCACTACACAATCTGAATCCATTCCCTGCCTTGCCTCAAAATGTGGTTTCGTAGGACTGTCTAATTTGCTTTCCTGCTTCAATAAACTTTCTGTATCACTATCCAGTCTTGTCTCAAAATGTGGTTTCGTAGGATGATCTAATTTGCTTTCCTGTTTCACTACACAATCTGAATCCATTCCCTGCCTTGCCTCAAAATGTGGTTTCGCAGGACTGTTTAATTTGCTTTCCTGTTTCACTACACAATCTGAATCCATTCCTTGCCTTGTTTCAATACATGAATCATCTACGACTTCCATATTAGAATCTCTATCTCCTTCTGTCTCAGTTTCTGTAATGTGTAGTAGCATATCATCACCACATGATGCACTGTACCCTGGGAAATGTGCACAATCATCATCATCAAAGTGTTTTAGCATTTCCTTGTTTTCAGATTCAGAATGCTCACAGAATTCAGTCGAATGTGAACATTTACAGGTTGTACAAGTATGGTAAGGTTTCTTGTTGTCTTGTATAAACGATAATACTTTTATTGACTCCAGTAAGTCATCAATTTTCTCTGGTGAGCTGGGTGAGCTTAAATCACTTTTCTCCATTAACTTAGGTGATCCCATTACATTACATTCCTTAGGTGGGCTTGCATCACTTATTGCCAGTGACTTGGGTGGGCTTACAGCATTAGTCTCAAGTGTCATATGGGGTCTCAAATCATCAGTTTTCTTTTTCGACATTAGTTCAATACTAGTACCATTTATAGGTAACTTTTTTGAGCTTTTGTCACCATTTTGTGGTGATGTAGGTGGGCTTTTTGAGACAATATTTTGACCAGAAAGAACATCTTGGAAACCTAAGGTGCTCATACTAGATAACTTAACTGGTGTGTAAGCCACTATATTTGAGAATGGTTTTGTTTGTAAAGTTGGATTACTGGTAGTTGGGGATACCAAAATTGGTTTAGTTTGGACTGGTGGTACACTTAGAAAAACTGATGACAAAACTGGAGATAATACTGGTGACACAACTGGTGATGCACCTTGTGACAATACTGGTGAAACAACTGGCGATACAACTTTTGACGATACTGGTGACACATCTGGTGTCACTACTGGTGACAAAACTGATGACATTACTGGAGATAAAACAGGTTTTTGTGGCACTTTTTGTATCGGTAACTTTGTCAGAGGTACAAATGCATCATGAGCTGATACAATATCTTTGACAGGTGCATCGTTTAGTCTCTCAGTTGAATCTCTAACTGAAATATCGACTTCATCTTTCTCCATATTACATCTTCTGATGTCTTCCTCAGTTGGCACGAAAACATCATTGAGAAATGGATTTTCATATTCTAAATTTATTTGACCTGCTGTATCATCCTCAGTGAAATGACATTCATCAATGTCAAACTGTACCCTATTTTCTATAACCTTTGACCCCTTTGACAAGACGTTTGAGATATCTGGTGTGACCTTTGACATATCTGGTGTGACCTTTGACCTATCTGATGTGACCTCTGACCTAGCATTAGTGATGCTGGACTCAGCTGTTGTGACTTTTGACCTAAGATTAGAGTCATGTGACTTATCTGGTATAAGCTTAACATCCACAGTGGCGTCACCTGACATATCTGAAGTGACATTTGACCAATCACAAGAGCCATTTGACCTATCTGATATGACCTCTGACCCAACATTAGTATCGCTTGACCTATTTGGTGTAACCTCTGACCTAATATCACTCTTTGACCTAGTTGTCTTGATGATGTCATCAGATGTGTTCAGAGTATCAGGAAGAGTTGACCACGTACCCTGATGTTGTTCGATGTCAGCAACAGTAAGTCCACTGGACGACGCTGATTCATCTATCGGTACAAACGATCTGGAGTCCGGACTAATTCCATCGTTTGATGCTGATTGATCGCCATTGGTCTGGTCACCATCGTTTGGACTTTCACCGTTGGCGGTTATTTCTGCATTTCCTGTTTCATCAAATGAAGTATATGCTAGCATATACGCAGCCACATTTGTAGTCCTTGCTGAAGGAACGATATTTGAAATATCGTTCTTCGGCAAATTGAAACCTTTCCTACGATTAATGTCATTTATCATATCTTCTGCAAAAACCTTTGCTACAACATTATCTTTCTCTGCGATATTCCTCTCGGTGAACGTAAATTCTTCGTTATTTTCATGAACAATATCGTTCATCATATCTGCTGCAAACACCTTTGCTACAACATTATCTTTCTCTGCGATATTCTTCTCGGTGAACGTAAATTCTTCGTTATTTTCATGAACGATATTATTCATCATATCTTCCGCAAACACCTTTGCTACAACATTATCTTTCTCTGCGATATTCCTCTCGGTGAACGTAAATTCTTCGTTATTTTCATGAACAATATCGTTCATCATATCTTCTGCAAACACCTTTGCTACAACATTGTCTCTCTCGTCCGTATTTTTCTCAGCAAATGTAAACTCTACATTTTTGTCGTTATTCATCTCATCAGCAAACACGCCAGCAACGATGTTACTATCTGTCATATCGTTAATATCTCGGTTTATAAATGATGTACCGTTCTCTGCATCAACATCACGAGCCATATCATCAGCTAATGTTTCAGCAACGATGTTTGCACCACTGCTGTCATTCTTTTGAAACGTAATGCTTGACTCTTGGTTCTCTACGACATCGTTAATTTCTTCTGTCCGATTCACCGAAATATCATCTAAGTCGTCAACAATCACTTGAGCGACAATGTTCGCTGTTGGTCTTTCAATCGTAAACAGATCTTCCTTCATTGGGAAAGAAATTTCACTCTGCCCTACCATATCATCGGCTAGCATGTTTGCAACAATGTTACTACTCTGTATGTCATTATCCGGTGCATTTCTGCTTTCTACAAAACTGATTTCTGGTTCAACATCACCCATATCACTTGCTAACATTTTTGCAACAATGTTACTACTCTGCACGTCACTATCTAGTTGATTTCCTTGTCTACGAAACGACTGCGTTGCATCTGTCTCCATATCACGGGCGAGGATTTTCGCAACAACGTTCTTACTGATCATATCCTGATTGTCAATATTTCTTGTAACAAATGTTATCCTCTCTGTACCGATTTCACCATTTTCCATATCGCTCGCGAGAATTTTCGCAACAACGTTGTCTCTTATCATTTCTTGGTTATTAATATCTCTCTTCGCAAACTGCGTACGATCAGTGACGTCACACGCTTCGGTAGCGAGCATACTTGCGACTATGTTCATACGATCATCATTTATTTCTTTCTTGGTGAAATCTATACGGTCATCCCCATCCACTGTCATATCATTTGCGAGCACATTTGCGACAACGTTACTGTCAATTTCGGTCGCGGACAAACTTGTCTTCGTGAAGACAACATTCTCGGCGTTGCTTGGATTATGCACAGGATTATCTGAATTGTGATTGTTTTCGGTTTCAAAAATGCTGCTGCTATACGTTCCGTCATTTTCAACTTGACGTAATCTCTCGTTTACAGCGTTGGCAATGTCTGGATTACATAAATCCAAGATTCTTTCTCGACCATCTTCAAGTTCACTAAGTTCTGCAAACGAGTTTTGTGGTGTGAGTGGTATTAATGGACTCAGATTCATATTCTCATTTGGATTCCCTGATAATCTTCCAGGTATTGAAATAGGTACCGAACCACTGACACCTTCCGGTTGGAGAAGATCGACAAGATTACTTGCGTCATCCTGAGATGACACCGGGTCTCCAGACGCAAACGGATCGCTGGGTGATAAATAATCATCCTTTGTTGTATTGCTTTGAGTAAAGTCATCTAAACCGAACAAATCTTGGTTTGGTTGTTGCGCTGGGGATGCGAAGATATCGTACTCTACAAGATTATTATTAGCTTTGTTCGGTGATGCAACAACGTCTGGTTCCAAGTCGACCAACGAATCAAGAGTTTTCTGATCACTTGTAGTAATTGTGGGGTTGATAAATTCGGACGTAAATTCATTTCCGAACGGATCAAAATCAGCATTATTGTTTGTATTATCATTTTCAGATTCAGCATGTGTACTGGTTGTTGTTGTTGTCAACGAATCCAAGCCGAAAAGGTCAGCTGTTTGCTCGGGACTCATTGGTGTGTTTGTACTGGTGGATGGAGACGATGATGAGAAGTCTAATAACGCAGACTCTTTACCACTTGTATCACTACTCATATCCATGGTTTCACTATCAGGAGTTTTTAGAGCAATCTTCTTCATTTTTGAAGTATCCATATTATCTAAGAATTCTTTCACGATTGGCAGAATCTTCTTCCTGGATGCCTTGATGTTGCCTTGGTAATATGTTGCCATGGTATCATATTCTGTAACCATGGGAGACAGATCTAAATCAGGTGATATTGAGCATTCCAGTGTAAATATCAAATCTTGTTTGATACCAGGATGATGGCTTGTGAAGATGGCTAGCTGTCTCGTGATTTCTTCATCAATGGTGATTGCCATGACAACAAGCATATCAATATTTTGTGATGTGCAAAAATTCCCAAGATCTTCCATGATATTATCTCTTTCAAGGAAAGTCTGGAAAAAAAGACAGAAGAAATATATTAAGTTGTGTTTTTGTTAGGTAGAATCTACCAAGGTTCCCATATCATTTTACCTGGGTTCCTAAACAAAATTACCATAGACTCTCTAGGGAAACACTGCCACGTTTACCCCTTTCTCCCTTTCTGTTACCGAGATTCTCCAACCTTAGCAATAACACTGTTGGAACAAACGTTCAATTTGATATTATCACCATACAAAGGTTTGAAATAGAGGACAAAATGAAAATTAGGCCAACTAGAATCCAAAATGGCTACCAAACACTGTTTTAATTAACTCACCTCAAGATGCATTGTAACAGAATTAATTCCGATGTTGATAGCATTATTACAAACACACTTCAAATCTTTCAACTTACCTCTAGATGCATTGTAACAGAACTAATTCCAATGTTGATAGCATCATTACAAACACACTTCAAATCCTTCCGCAGTATCTCACTGGTTTGCAAACCTGAGAAAATAACAAAAAAGAATATATATGCTGAGAATATTTTCCATTTTTTCATTCCAAACAACATACCCTAAAAGTGGCTATATGGTTGAGGACAAGCACTTGGAATATGTTGTTTCACATTGGTTTTTCAAGTAGGAAGCCATGAAAGTGGTCATATGGACGAGAATTAGGTATTTATTTTGGAATTTCACTTTATAAAACAATTTTATTACGGCTTCCTTCTTGAAAAATCAACATGAAACAAGATATACCAAGTCCTTGTGTGTAACTCAATAAATGGCAAAAGACTGATAAGTGTGTAAAATGTTTGTTACTGTACGTACAGTAATAAACTTTTCATACATTTTTTAGCTTTTTGCAATGTATTGAGTTACAAACAAGGACTTGGTATATCTTGTTTCATGCTGATTTTTCAAGAAGGAAGCCGTAATATAATTGTTTTATGAAGTAAAAATCCAAAATAAATACCAATTTCTCGTCCATATGACCACTTTAAGGCTGCACTAATGCGACTGGCCTATGTTTTAAACTTGTTAGACAGAATGATATACTCAGTACTTATAATATATCATACACCCTCAACAGTATTGAATCACCTGTGGTCACTGGTACATATACAGTGCGCCCTCTAGTGGTAGCCAAATTTTGTTGTTGTGAGTCAACATGTTAGATATATAATCAGTTTAGTTCTACTACTCTTGAACTGTAACCTTTGACCTCATTATGACATGGATATTGACTTTACAACAACATAAACAGACTGCAGGAGGATTCACCTTTGAACTATAACCTTTGAACTTACCAGACATATCACATTTCGCTGACTGCAAGGACTCAAACAACTCCGTCTTGTCAACATTAGGACAATGTTCCTGTAGTTCAACAGCTATCTGTTCATCTTTGAAGGTTGTCTTGCCAGCTGCTGGGTCAAAGTTCACGGTATCCAACAGAATAGTTCCTGATAAAAAAATTATTTATAACTTATCACAATTTCATAATAATAATAATAATAATAATGGTATTAACTATTTCTATTTATCAATTTTAATGCATAACTTTACAGCATTAATTTAATACTTTCAATATTTTGCAAAGTACTTTTTATTTATTTTTTTCATTTTTTTTAATGTTATATGTATATATATATATCACTGTACAGGTCTTCCTTGGGCCACAAACCAGACTAGTTTTGAACAAACTATTTTTGTAGTCCAGCCAGAAGTTCAAAGTTATTTTCTATTTTTTTAACATCTTCAATCTATATTTTGCAATGTATTTTTTTTGTCAAGCCCATGCAGTCTGCAGATTAGGGGGGGGGGGGGGGCACAAAAATAACCCTCCCTACTTCAGTGGAGACAACTGCAGAGCCAATCGTGAACAAGCGATTGACATCTGCCCCCACATACACACTTGCTCTAAAAGTACTAAATAAAACGAACAGTAACTGCCATAAATAGTAGATTGAGTGACAGGTTTGTTGAGAATAAATCAAATTAAAAATTAAAAAAATTAAAAAAATTAAAAATTTGTGTTGTTGCACCATCTTAGACAGAATGTCTTGACCAGAAAAAAAAATAAAAAAAATAAAAAAAATAAAAATTCACCATTTTAGACAGGATGTCCTAACCAGAAAAAATTCTCTTTTTTTTTGGCCTGAAATAAACTCTTTATCTGGACACAGTATCAGATAAACAGTGAAATTTACAAACATTTCTTACCCAGTAGAAGAGTTGATATCTCCTCTGTAAACAATTCCCCATTTGTACTCTTCATCTTCTCTGCAACCAAGGTAGCACATGACCCAACCATCTCTATGGTAACAGAACAGTTATCATCTCCATCACCACGTTGGTTGCTATGGTGATCTATCACCTCCACAACAATGCTTTCCAGATCTGTATCTTTTTGAGGCAAAACATTCTGGTCGACAAGGGTTAATGATAATTTTCCCTGACTGTGAAGGTCCCGGAGATCAATGTTATCCCGGAATACTAAGCTGGTATCAGTGATTCCCAGCCGTCGTAGGAAGTATGTGACTTCTGTACGAAGTCGATAGTCTTCCTGTGGTATATTTAGTACTGGTATGAAAACGACATCCTGTGTACTAGATCTTGTCTAAAATGAGAGAGAGAAAAAAAATAAAATTCTAAAGAACGTCATTTTTATATAAATGATAAATTTAAGATTTATACATATATACCATAATTGTTATTATCTGTACTGGCTTTGTATGAAATATGAAAAAAAAATGTCATTTTAATTATAATCCGTTCTCAACTACTAACTCCTACCAGGAAAGAGCAAACTGTCTTCTTTTTCCTTTTTTTTTTTTTAGAAAGTTACAACTCTACAGTCTGCTATTATGTGATGATACTTGTAAGTGTGAACATATCTGATTCAAAAGTCTTTACGGCCTAACAAAAAAAATTATGTGATTCTGATTATGCTCAATTTTAGAATTGGTGGGGTAGGTTGATTTTTTATTTTATTTTATTATATATTTTTTTCATGTGTGTGTGTCTAGTTCAGGTTTACCATTGTTTTCCAAATGGTCTCTGTGTTGTTTATTTCTTCCTATCAGATGTACAGCCATTATTGAGTGGAAGAATAGTTTTATATTGTCTTTTTAAGTTGATGAAATGCAGTTGCTTCGCAGACAAATAGAAATTCCAAGCCATGTCATTTTTAGACAAATGCTAAATTCAACACTTATACATATACCATATTATCTGTACTGGTTTTGAGTGAAATATGAAAAAATGTCATAAATCATAATTTTATATCATATATCCAAACCAAAATGTTATACTTAGATATACAATGTATACCACATCCTTTGAACTAGGTTATGTATAAAATACGAAAAACAATTATGGATATACAAATAAGATTTTCAAAAGAAATAATTAGATATTATTCTCCATATTTTTCTTTGTTCAGCCAAGGAAAATATGAGTGACCTAAGGGGGCTTTGTCATTACGAGTTGCTAGACGAGTAGTTACAACCCTTAGGTCTCCAGTATTTTCTGGCTGAATGAAGAAAAATATTGGAGAATAATATAATTATACCAGTGCCAGTAATATCAATGACAAATTGGGGAAAATAATGGTAATTTTGAACGTTTTGACTCATATTTCGAACACAGCAGAACTAATCACGTAGACACGCATTGTCGTGACATAGACACAAGCTGTCGTGACATAGACACACATTGTCATGATGTAGAACGACCAGAGTATTCCATATTACTGGTTCAACTTGACTTGTGCATGGTATAATATCCTATATTCAGCTCTGTCTAAAATATGAAAAAAATGTCAAATTTGATATTTTATCCAAACAAACAATTTCTACCATATCCTTTCACTAGGCATTATCTAAAATATGCAAAATATGACGAAGAAATTTTATATTTTAATTACGGTATATCCAAACATAATAATCAATATTCTGTTATACAACATATTTTTAGCACATTACATGTATGTGTAGTAGGCATAACTCATGAATAAATATGAAAAATAAATTGGCATTCTAGATTTTATCCAAACAAAATTGTTTAAACTGGGATACAATGTATACTATTATGTTTGGAACCAGGAGTTTGTATGAAAACATTTATTTGACCTTACATGTTATTTTATCCAGATAACCTAATTTGAGGGAAAGGAAACTTTAGGAAATAAAGGTATTTTTATTTATTTCTCGGATAACCAACGGGTGCTCGTTCCATTTATAGGCTCCTTTGGTTCAGTTTTAGTGCAGGAGGAAACCGGAGTACCCGGGGAAATATTTAAAATGATCGCCTTCAATTTGGTAATCTGGATAAATTGTAAAAAATTTCTTTTCATACAAACTCCTGGTTCCAAACATGGTATACTATATACATTGTTTCCCAGTGTAAAAAATCTGTTTGGATAAAATCTAAAATGTATATTTATTTTCCATATTTAAACATTACAACATAATGTGACATGTATAGTATGTTGTACATAATCATAGTTTTGATTTTTATATTTGTTAAATCATTTAAAATATCAATTTCTTTGTCATATTTTACACAAGTATAATTCAAAGGATTTGGTATCACAGTGTAAATTTTGTAGGATAAAATCTAAAATGTAAAATTCATTTTTCATATTTGAACAACATAATTTGACATGTATGTTGTATGTTGTATACCACAGTATTGATTTTTATATTTGGATAAAAGTTAAAATATAAATTTCTTTGTCATATTTTAGACAAAGCTGAGTTCAAAGGATTTGGGATCACAGTGTAATTTTTTATATATACTACAAGTAGTTACCTTTGCTAGAAACCAGGCATAGGTAACAGCTGATACTGTGGAGTCTAAATCACATGCCTCGTTGCCAATGACAACATGGATCTTGTCATGGGAGGACAAGTCATGCTAAAAAGATAAAAAGAGAAAAAACGATGAATGAAATTAATGTCAACAAAGACTTTTGAGTACAAAAGTTGTAGATAATAATTAATATAGTCTATAATGATAAGTAATATCACTGACTGCAGACACTGAGAGTACTGTGATAGAGCGCTGAGCGTTGCCAATGACAACATGGATCTTGTCATGGGAGGAAAAGTCAAGCTAAAAAAGATAAGAAGAGAGAAAACGTGACAAGGAATCAAATTAATTGTGGATACCTAGTGACAGCTTTGATGAGCTACTTGAAAATGTTGGCATGAAACAAAGTTAATTTTATGAACTTAGGAGGAATCAAGGCCATCAGAGTGCAAAAGTTGATAACACAGATCATTATAATAAGTAATATCTTGGAGTGCAGAGTACAATACTGTGGATAGAGTGCTGATAGTGGGGAGCAGACACTATACCAGTTAGTCTAGAGTTGAAATATATATATGTCTATCTTTGTGTTAAAAACATAATGTCCCAAGTGTGAAACATCAAGCCGACATCATTTTAGCTATATGCAGTGTTGCAGCCAGCCTTTTGAAAGAGTGGGACATAGTGTCCCGAGACTTTCATTTTTCTGGGTCATCATACAATTTTTGGGGGATATTAATATTTATAAAAAAAGCGTCAATGGCGTTGCAGCACAACTGTACAGTATTTAAAAATATTTACCAGCATGCTGATCCATGGTAGATATTTGCTGAATGATTATGCAGTTGCTATAGGCGTGGTCATGTTGCTAAACATATTTGCATACAATTTTAGTGTGGGTCATCTATGACCCATCACTTCCAAAATTGTGGGTCAGGTCCAAATAATGTGTGTCATATGACCCAAAAACCCCCTCTGGCTGCAACACTGCCTATTGTTGGCTGCAATATGATCAGTTGATCATGTATAAATTGTAATATTGATTGGACTTTGAGTTAGACTTCACAGTGAAGGGGTTAACGACCAGACACACCCCCAAAACAATACACATACAAATATACATTGTGAAAAGTACACCACAGAACACACAATGACCTGGTGCTGTTGTCATAGAAACTGTTGAAATGCAATATGTTGTGTTTGTTATTCTCTCACGCAGTTATTAAATTGGTTGTGCTAGAAATCTAAATAGATATTAAATTGTTCTTTTTATCAAAATTAGATTAATATCATATTTACATTATGCCAACATTTGTGTACCTAGGAATCAAGTTGATTATTTCATGTTACACTTCTTTATTCCGTAAAATAGTCTATCAACTCTACTATTATTAAATCGAATATTAATAAATTGCTTGCCATCAAAATCTAAATAGATATTAAATTGTTCTTTTCTTCAGAGATAGATTAAAAACATATTTACAATACAACAATAAATGTGTATAAATCATGTCGTTTGTTATTTTATGTTATAATTCTTTATTCTGTAAAATGGGGTATTAACACCTCATTTATTAAAGCAAATATTAATAAATTGCTTGTGATGAAAATCTTAACAGATATTAAATTGTTCTTTTCACACGTATTACATAAAACTCCTTATAATAACAATTGTATAACTCTGTATAAATGAAGTCAGTTATTGACCAAAAGTTACAGTGTTATATCCTGTAAAATAAGATATTAAAGGGGCACAGGCTGAGTTTAGATGGTTTTTGGATGCAATTTTTGTTGCCTATGAAATGTTACATGTTGTATTCTACTTACTGAAGCACACTCATTATTTGATACTGGTATAACTCCATCCTTGTATTTAGATATAATATATATAAGATTTGATGACATAATTGTTGGTACGTATCAACAAATCTGAGGAAATTCCTGTCATTACATGAACAATGCATGAGTTGGATGGTTGGCAAAAAGTGACACATAACAGCTACATGAATTGTTGTAAACGGTATACTTGATTAGTTTAGCCATGGTTTTATGTAAAGTATTTTGTATTAATAACCGTCTAAACTCAGCCTGTGCCCCTTTAACTCATTCATTATTAAATCAAATATCAATAAATTGCCTGTGATGAAAATCTAAATAGATATTAAAATGTGACACAGAACGACCAGATATATTCCATATTTTTGGCTTATGCATGGTATAATATCATATATTGAAATTTCTTTAATGTTAACTATGAGTATGAGCCAGGTGTTTTTCATTTTCTGATGGAATAAATAAAACTTTCAATTGGTAACCTACAAAATATGAAAAAAGGAACTTTCATTGTTTTATCTCCGAATTTTTCAATTCATGAAACATTTATTCTATGTACATTCTTTAATTTAAAAGTACAATATGATTTGCAGACAAGTATCTAGACTGTCGACAGTCGCTCGCGCCTTTTTTCTTACGTCTTATCTAAACTCCGATCACCGGCGCAACACTAGTATAATCGCATACTGATATCGAGGGCCGATATATATCACTGCCTTCTACGCCTGATGGTGACATGACGGTATTTTAATATAGCCTGATGGCTTTTCTCAAATTATTGAGTACAACATATGGCCATCCATATGGCTACATGACGGACAGCTACATGCACATTGTATGTATGTATATGTTGTCTAAAGATGTGACTTCTCTGGGGGCAATACCAGTGGCCAACTCTGGTAGGGGTGTGTGGCCCCCTGGGGCGGTACCAGTGGCCAGCTCTGGTAGGCGTGTGTGGCCAGTGCTATAAACCCCTGACCCCATTTTAGACCCACTTTGAGCAAAAATCAAGACCCCATTTTAGACTATTACAGGTATTTTTAAAAGCTGAAAGTTCAGACAAAATACATTTTCCTTAGGAAGCAACATTTTTGGGCAATTAATGGCAGTTATGATTTGGTCAAGGACAATAGATCACATTTTAGACCAACCATAATAAAAAATAATGCAAAGTAGACCCCATTTTGGACTCTTCAGATCGAAAAAAAAGTGATCCCATTTTAGACCAAAGGGGTAGAAAACACACCCCAAAGGACAGCACAAATAAGAGGCGTAGCCCCCCCCCCACCCCACCCCCGAATACTCAACACCAGCTCTTTATTTATGCACTAATGCTGCTTCTAATTGCAGCACCAAACTAGCTAGTATGATACAAATAACTGAACTACCAATTCATGTATTCAGGAGAGTGCAAAGATAGGTGCTACATTTCCTCTCATTATGTAATTCCTATTTTTAACTACGATGTACAAAAATGTACATGTCATCAAGTCTCAATATAGAACACAGATCACATACATGGGTTTCATTATAACTGGCACTTTGTGATAACACTGAGATAACACCGAGCATAGCAGTCACACATCAATAAATAGTTAGCCCTACATCATAATGTGACCGATGCGGGCACACAGTACAAGGATATGTATACGAGTACAATTATGCAGTAGATTTCGGTACATACAAAACAGCCCTTTTACTTTTTAGCAATGTGATGCTCCGAGGACAATGAAAGAGTCTAGTATTCTTCCTGCACTCCTTACAATGTTGAATGTGTTTTATAGATACGACACTCCGGGGACTGTGAGAGAGTCTAGTATTCTTCCTGCACTCCTTACAATGTTGAATGTGTTTTACAGATGCGACACTCCGGGGACTGTGAGAGAGTCTAGATTTTTACCTGTACTCCCTAAACAACGCTGTATTTTACTACAGGTCTCTGCCAAATTTATGGATTAATGTTTAGGAATCTATTTTCATTCAACTTTCAAGTTTTAATAGTATTTTCCAATGCAGCTTCACAGAATGTATCTAGAAGAATTTACAGATGAATTCCGATCGCACAAAGTCTGTTGATCTGAACAGGCGAAATGCTACTTATGTAACTAGAATTCTTGATCACCGACTCATGGTAAATATTACTACATCAAAGTCTGTTTTTCAAATCATAATTACTTTACTGGGACTTTATCTTCAGAAAGGTCTCCAATAAAATTTTGGAATTTACTGAGATGGAATACTTGGATGGCATTCAAATCATTATTAAAATACCGTCATGTACTATGACATGATTACATTCATTAAACAGTTTGACACAAGTATGTGAGTGTATATTATCAATGGACAAAGTAACACTATACAGGACTTGGACATATCTCATCTTTATTAAAAGTGACACAGACTGGTCACTATAGGTACATGCTATATTTCTGAAACTGTGTGATGGGATTTACAACGTACACGTAGTGACAAAAAGCAACAGCTGGGATAATCAGTGGCCAGTCCCCATTCAGATTTAGTATACTAAAAATTTATTTCATTTATTTACTTATTTATTTATTTATTGATTTATTTGTTTGTTTATTTATTTGTTTTAATTTTTTTAAATATTTATTTTTCATTTATATATTTATTTTTTTATTTTTTTAAATGTTTATTTATTTATTTTTATTTATTTATTTTCTAAAATATTTATTTATTTTTTATTTATTTTTTAAACATTTATTTCTTTATTTCTTTATTTTTTATTTATTTATTTTTTTAAATGTTTATTTTTTATTTTTTATATTTATTTATTTATTTATTTATTTATATTTTATTTATTGGAAAACCAACATGGGCAATTACATGCTCTTCAAAATGAAAATCAAGAAAAAAAATACAAAAACCACAAACACATCAAATTAACAAAAATAACACATAAAAGACACATTACAAATTTTAGCTATCATTAGACGGCACACTGGTTCACATAATATTTGAATTATATCTGACATTTATGATATAAATCTATGTCAATTTTTTAAATTCTGATAATTATTCATGTGAATATATTTTCTGAATGTTCAAAAATCTGGGCATGCAAATGTAAATCATACACTATTCAATATTTCAATCATTACCATTGATCAGCACTACATAGAGGTGTGGTCAATTATTCCATAGAAAAATGACCTTGAAAACAGTTTTGATAATAAATACACAGTCAGGTAGGCCATTCATATTATAATATTATTAATAATAATAATGTTGGTTTCTATATAGGGCTTTTTCACTCTGAGCTCAAAGCACTTTAAATACAATTAATACCCTTGGTACGGATTTATATCAGCACAACAACCCTTTATATATTTCCTCAACTCCCTGGGGAGCATACAATACATTGCAATTTGCAGCCATTATAAGCAGTGTTCCCTCTATTTGACATACCACTGACACACACAATTTCTAGTGACACACCAAAATTTGGTGTTCTCCTATCTCTTACTATGTGGTGAGTGTGTCCTCTAAGCCAATTTGACATACCACTGACACACACAATTTCTAGTGACACACCAAAATTTGGTGTTCTCCTATCTCTTACTATGTGGTGAGTGTGCCCTCTAAGCCAATTTGACATACCACTGACACACACAATTTCTAGTGACACACCAAAATTTGGTGTTCCCCTATCTCTTACTATGTGGTGAGTGTGTCCTCTAAGCCAATTTGACATACCACTGACACACACAATTTCTAGTGACACACCAAAATTTGGTGTTCTCCTATCTCTTACTATGTGGTGAGTGTGCCCTCTAAGCCAATTTGACATACCACTGACACACACAATTTCTAGTGACACACCAAAATTTGGTGTTCCCCTATCTCTTACTATGTGGTGAGTGTGTCCTCTAAGCCAATTTGACATACCACTGACACACACAATTTCTAGTGACACACCAAAATTTGGTGTTCCCCTATCTCTTACTATGTGGTGAGTGTGTCCTCTAAGCCAATTTGACATACCACTGATGCACACAATTTCTAGTGACACATCATAATTTGGTGTTCCCCTATCACTTACTATGTGGTGAGTGTACCCTCTAAGCCAATTTGACACACCACTGACACACACAATTTCTAGTGACACACCAAAATTTGGTGTTCCCCTATCTCTTACTATGTGGTGAGTGTGCCCTCTAAGCCAATTTGACACACCACTGACACACACAATTTCTAGTGACACACCAAAATTTGGTGTTCCCCTATCTCTTACTATGTGGTGAGTGTGTCCTCTAAGCCAATTTGACATACCACTGATGCACACAATTTCTAGTGACACATCATAATTTGGTGTTCCCCTATCACTTACTATGTGGTGAGTGTACCCTCTAAGCCAATTTGACACACCACTGACACACACAATTTCTAGTGACACACCAAAATTTGGTGTTCCCCTATCTCTTACTTTGTGATGAGTGTGTCCTCTAAGCCAATTTGACATACCACTGATACACACAATTTCTAGTGACACATCATAATTTAGTGTTCCCCTATCTCTTACTATGTGGTGACTCACAAGAAATGCCAGTTTTTCTCATTTTGACAAATTTGGCTATCATTAGAGGGCACACTGATTATATCAGCATAAGATTAAAGTATTCACATTGCAACCACTATCCTACCAGGTCCCCAATTATACAGCTGGGTTGACCGAGGCACAATCGTGGCTCAAATCTTGCACAAGGACTCTAGCCATTCAAAAACAAATGGCTGTGATGGAGCTCTTACTTGCAACTTGCAGATTCCAAGCCAACTACTTTAACATTCACCCATCGTGACTCCTTATAAAGGAAAGATGTTTAGAAAAGCCATTGACCTGGGAGATTTGTAATCCAACTGTAGACATCACAACAAACCTACTCTATGTGTGTTTATTTATTCACCATATGCGAAGCCTAAGGCCTAATAAAAAATGGTGTGGTTCCGATTACACTCAATTTTAGAATAGGCGGGGTAGGGTGATCTTTTTTTTCATACAAGTGTGAGTGTCTAGTTCAAGTAGTTAAACATATATAATAATAAGTTTTCCATTGTTTTCGAGACGGTCTCTATCATCTACAATATTGGTTTTTTCTCACCAGTACAGCCATTACAGATTGGAAGAACGATTGTCTTTTTAAGTTGATCTCATCTACTATCCTCATACACTTTCCTCATCCACTATTTCTCGAGAGACTTCATAATTTTCACGATTATTATTATTATTTTCTCAAATACGTAAAAATGAAGTTTAGGGCCGACAGTGAAAAACTAGATGTAGTCGGGTAACCGGAACCAAACAATTTTTTTCAAAGGCCTAAACCAGTGTAGTCTAGGGCTATACTTCATCGAATCTTTCCGATTTCTCTTTCTTTCATTTAATAGAGACCATATTGGCACCCAGATTAAAACAACAGACACAAGATCTATGTTTTAATTAACTTAGCTGTTAAAAAAAGCAATGAAATGAAATATCAATCAATTCATGTGTCCCTTGATGGCAAACTTATCAGGGGATTTGATTTTAATTAAAGGAAGTACAGAATTTTTTCTTGGAGAACTTGTCAGCATTATTGGCAGGACGTGTGTATCATTGACATGTGACCTCTGTTGACCTCTGACATATCACCTGACTTCTGACTTCTGACATATAACCAACACTGTGTCTATGTCTGTCTGTGTTTATCTATTTACTGTAATGAGGAAGGAAGACTGAGGTTAACTTTGCCACCAAGGGACAAATGGATGTTTATGTGCCTTGTACAATGACCTTTGTTGAACTGTGAAATATCTAACCATCAGTGTACCGTAATATTGTAAGCCACGGTTTTCGGTACTTGAAAAATTTGCGATTTTACAGTCTTCAGCTAGTTCTCAAAGACTCATTTTTACTAATTACCAGACTGGTACATTGTACATTTATGTACAAGAAGGCATTTTAGTCACTACTTATTTTTACTAATTACCAGACTGGTACATTGTGTTCATGTAAAAGAAGGCATTTTAGTCACTACTTATTTTTACTAATTACCAGACTGGTACATTGTGTTCATGTAAAAGAAGACATTTTATTCACTATTTATTTTGGCATTTTTGTTTTCCAGTGAAATTAGCGAAAATAAGTCTTCAGCGAAAATTTCCAAGTTGACAGTATTTACTAATTTAGACATGTAATACAATAAAACATTCTAGCTGGGGGAGGTATCTATGGGGTTGGGGAGGTCAGGGTAAGGGAGGGGGCAATGGCCGACTCAAATTGCTGCCAATATTATCTCAGACTTTGCCATCATAAGACCAGATAAGACTAGATGATGAATGTCCTCTGGTTGCACACATGTAATCTGACCTCTGTTGACCCCTGGCATATCTACACTATAGTATCACATGACAGTAGTTGCATAATTCAAAATACAGACTGTCTGAGACATAAGACTGTCTGTCTGTCTATCTGTTTGTCTGTCTGTCTATCTGTCTGTCTATCTGACTGTCTCTCTGTGTATGGATTTATTTACTATTGGGTGGGGGTGGGGATGACAGAGGAGAAATCTTGCTATTTTGACAGACAAACTTGCATCACAATGACCTCATTTGAACTCCGACATAGTAGTCCATCACAGAAATTGTTACACAAGTTACAACTGCAGACATTGACAATATTCTGTCTGTCTGTCTGTCTGTCTGTCTGTCTGTCTGTTTGTCGGTGTCTGTCTTCCTGTATGTCTATCTACTTGCCATGGGTAAGATAGGGTGGGATAAAATTGCTGTTTTGACTGACACAAACTTGTATCACTGTGACCTCTGTTGAACTCTGACATAGTAGTCCATAAATAAATGACATACAAGTTACAAATGCAGACATTGACAATATTCTGTCTGTCTGTCTGTTTGTCTGTCTATCTGTTGTCTGTCTGTCTGTCCATCTATTTGCCATGGGTGGGATGGGATTGGGTAATATTGCTGTATAAAGTTGTATCAGTGTGACCTCTTTTGAACTCTTGACATATCCATTCCATCATAATAATTGATAAAGTACAGCTGTAGACATGACTAAATTTCTGTCTGTCAGTGTCTGTGTATGGATTTATTTAATTCTATGTTATGATGTAATTAGCTACCAAATCCTCTTATCCCACTTACTGTAAACCTAGATATTTTCACTGCTAGAAAATTTGACAATTTTACAGTTTTTCAACAAGTTTTCAAAAGCTAATTTTTACTTGTTACCAGACTAGTACATTGTGTTCATGTACAAGAAGGCATTTTAGTCACTACTTATTTTTTACTAATTACCAGACTGGTATTATTGTGTTCATGTACAAGAAGGCATTTTAGTCACTACTTATTTTTACTTGTTACCAGACTGGTACAAGAAGGCATTTTAGTCACTACTTATTTTTTACTAATTACCAGACTGGTACAATGTGTTCATGTACAAGAAGGCATTTTAGTCACTACTTATTTTTACTAATTACCAGACTG
Organism: Glandiceps talaboti; assembly: GCF_964340395.1. Classification (NCBI taxonomy): domain Eukaryota; kingdom Metazoa; phylum Hemichordata; class Enteropneusta; family Spengelidae; genus Glandiceps; species Glandiceps talaboti. The sequence continues at coordinate 13,301,512 of NC_135567.1, read as the reverse complement.
GTACATTGTGTTCATGTACAAGAAGGCATTTTAGTCACTACATATTTCTACTAATTACCAGACTGGTACATTGTGTTCATGTACAAGAAGGCATTTTAGTCACCACTTATTTTCATATTTTGTTTTTCAGAGAAATAAGTGAAAATAAGATTTTAGCGAAAATTTCCAGGTTTATAGTAATTACTGAACTGTGCAGTAATTAAAATGATTAATATGATGAAAACGAGCCACAGTGAATCTGATGATAAATCACACATATATCAATTTAGAAATATCAATTTTCATCTCATTATTGAATTGAATATAACCGAATCTTTAGTCACCCATATCGACAATTTCTGAAAGTGAGAGGATATGAATTAGTTAACTAATCTAGTCCAGCAACTCAAAATTGACAATGGTAATAATATGAATTTATTATGTGACTGCTACAGGGTATTGTTGGAATAAATGTCCAATATGATGAAAAAAAGACAAATCAATGTACAGCCTGCTATAATGGGGCACTCTCAATTTCCAACATTTGCGTACATGTAAATTACCATTGCGTCCTTAAATATATATATATATATATATTTGAACTCCGATATATATATATATATATATATATATATATATATATATATATATATATATATATATATATATATATATATATATATATATATATATATATATATATATATATATATATATATATATATATATATATATATATATATATATATATATATATATGTATATATATATATATATATATATATATGAGGAGCTCAGTCTCTTTGAAATATTTGAGTCAGATCTGTATGGTTTACGATATTACATTTATATATATATATATATATATATATATATATATATATATATATATATATATATATATATATATATATATATATATATATATATATATATATATATATATATATATATAATGTAAATTATAAATTATATTATATTATATTATGTTATATATATCTGCTATATTTTAAGGGCTATCAGGAAGTAAAATATACCTGCAACGAGTTCCTCCAGTACTTTACACCATCAAAACATAAACATATTGTATAAAAATGCATGCAAAAATCACCAAGACTCTACCAGCCTCCCCCCTCCCCTCCTCTCCTCAGTGTTCCTGGGTGAAAAGTCATTGAAAATAAAAAATACTGAAAACAAAACTGATTGGCTATTTATTCACATTATTGAAATATAACATGTACCTGAGGTAATTATGATTAGATTGTCAACATTTTATGTATGATGACTCAAAAACAAACACATCATAAATTAGGTAATAAATAAATACACTCAAATGAGTCATACTTTACTCCACCCATCAATCTATAGTTGAGGTTATCAAGCCAGGGAGTTTCTCTGTTTCAATAATATTGACTTGTAAGATTTAAAACTCAATTTATAGTTGAGGTTATCAAGCCAGGGAGTTTCTCTGTTTCAATATTATTGACTTTTAAGATTTAAAACACTGATTGTGTTACTACAACATAACAATATTTTTTTCAGCTACTGGAAATTCTACTAAAACTTCACAAACAGTTCAATCATGTAGATTATACTTGTAAAAGTACAGGCAGCTTATGAAACATTTGCCAGTTAGCATAACATCTAATCAGGCTGGTCCTAGGGTGGGGGTGGTGGTGGGGGTAGGGGTGCAGAGGACGTTACAAGGGTATACATGTGTTGCAGTTTTGACCCTTCCCTTTCTGGACTCATGTAGATGTTTGACTCTTGATCTTTTAAGCATTACCTAGAGGTTTGACCCCCCCCCCCCCTTTTGATTAGTCTAGGAGTACCTCCTGGGGAGGTTAGCTCATTGCTAACACAGGGTTAGTTTAGTAGTATGAGTACCTCCCAGGGAGGTTAGCTCAGTGCTAACACAGGGTTAGTTTAGTAGTATGAGTACCTCCCAGGGAGGTTAGCTCAGTGCTAACACAGGGTCAGTCTAGGGGTACCTCCCCAGGACGTTAGCTCAATGCTAACACAGGGTTAGTCTAGATACTATGTCAAATTGTCATGTGGTATCCAGAGATCTTGATATAGATGCACAGATAGCACTAAACAAAACAAGGCTGACAGTCTGACACTAACGCTTCACCATTATGTGCCTTTAGAAACACACCAGCTTGGTTAACGCCGAGCTATCTAATCTTAGTGGCATAAACATTCTTGCATGTTATAACAGTGGTCTAACAAACATGAAATAACAGCAGATAATTTTTGATATGCTGTAAGGTCATCTACAATTGTTAGTCTGTTTTGCCAGAGCCTATCTGATGTCTATCAGTCTCTGGGCGAAAGAATCCACTCTGTCTTGCTTGATTCTATGCTACACTAAGACAAATCTTGGGGCGAAAGAATTCACTCTGTCTTGCTTGACGCTATGCTACACTAAGCCAAGTCTCTAGGCAAAAGAATATGATCTCTGTCTTGCTTGATTCTATGCTACACTCAAGACAAGTCTCTAGGCGAAAGAATATGATCTCTGTCTTTCTTGATTCTACGCTACACTAAGACAAATCTCTAGGCAAAAGAATATGATCTCTGTCTTGCTTGATTCTATGCTACACTCAAGACAAGTCTCTAGGCAAAAGAATATGATCTCTGTCTTTCTTGATTCTACGCTACACTAAGACAAATCTCTAGGCAAAAAAATATGATCTCTGTCTTGCTTGATTCTATGCTACACTAAGACAAGTCTGTGGGAGAAAGAATATGATCTCTGTCTTGCTTGAATCTATGCTACACTAAGCCAAGTCTCTGGGTGAAAAAATCCTCTGTCTTGCTTGAATATTGACAGTGAAATTCTTTATCCAAGGTTACCAACTTTCTTTACAACAAAGTATCACACCTATCCAGTCTCTATTCTCAACAGTACAAAAGTCATTCTTAACTTTTCTTTGTAGTATTTTTTTAGGTTTATGGAATTCTTTTAACCACTGTACTGTGTAGTTTTATTTCTATTTTGTGTTTTAATCCATGTGAGCTGTCATTTAAACTTCCCCAAGTGGAATGACAAGTGGATAATGACTTTGAAATGAAATATAGTCTCCATGACAATAATAGGGTTGTAAAAACCATAGGAATCAACCTTTAAACCCATTAAAATCTCAGTTGAGCTGATAATTATGTTTACACATGTCAATTTATGGGTAAACTTTGAATTGTTATGTTGTCACTACAAAACAATGGAAACACACTAATAAATGCCTACACAATGTAAGTGTTATTTATTCATAATTTCACGTAATGATGTTATGTTATGCTGTGTTGTGTTGTGTTGTGTTGTGTTGTGTTGTGATGTGTTGTGTTGTGATGTGGTGCGGTATAGTTGTGTTGTGTTGTGTTGTGTTGTGTTGTGGCGCAGTATAGTTGTGTTGTGGTGAGTTCCATTGAGTTGTGTTGTGTTGTGTTGTGTTGTGTTATATTGTGGTGTAGTTGTGTTGTGTTGTGATGTAGTTGTGTGTTGTGTTGTGTTGTGTTGTGTTGTGTTGTGTTGTGTTGTGTTATTATTCATTAAGGGTGTCTTATGTGCACATAACATATTATACTGTACTGAAAAAAATCAAACAAACAAACCAGAACCACATCCAATCCCCTTATAAGTTATAAGTATGTGGCCTATAAGTTATGTAGGATACAAAGAATATCAAATTAAATCCACTGATATATAAATATCATATACGTTAGTATTGTGATAATTCATTTTCAATTTCCTCTATATGTTATTTCTAACAAAGGTTATTAATTTAAAACTAGACTGGCTCCTGATGTTCATTTTAAACTTACTGTAATAACTTCATCAAACTGCAACACAACTCTAGTAATTGCTGTACACCAATCACACCATCCACCCCTTCTGATGTTTGTTCAAAAACTGTTGCTGTAATAATTTCATCAAACTGCAACACAATTCTAGTAACTGCTGTACAACAATAACACCATCCACGCCTTCTGATGTTTTCAAAACTGTTGCTGTAATAAGTTCATCAAACTGCAACCCCGGACTACAACACAATTCTAGTAATTGCTATACCATTCACCCCCTTGTTTATTCTGAACTGCTGTTTTAATAATTTCATCAAACTGCAATTTAATTCTAATAATTGGTGTACAACAATCACACCACTGTGTTTCCCCTTCTGATCTTCATTCAATGACCATTTGACCTATTACTACTGCTATAAATGTCTCAACTTACAACTTTGGTATTTGATGGGTCTCATGCTTCTCACATGATGAAAATACTTCCGTCAGTCAGTCAGTCACAACGTGTCATCAGTCTCATCATTTCGTCATCAGTGTGCCCTCTAACTTAGCCAATTTGACACGCCAATGACGCACACAATTTCTAGTGATGCACCAAAATTTGGTGTTCCCCTCATGCTAACTATGTAGTGACTTACAAGAAATCCCAGTTTTTATCATTTTGACCCAGAAGTTCAGAACAACAAAAGTTGGCTATCACTAGAGGGAACACTGGTCACCAGTCTCACTATGTTGTCCATATTGTGACTCTGTGAGTCAAGTTGTTGCACCATTACTTGTGTGTTTTGGTAAATGTTTTGAAATACTAACAGATTTGACAAAATCTAGAGTAAAAAAACTTATACTGGTTGTAGGTTTTGATGAAAAAAAATTCCCCTTGGGCTTCCTACAAATCATATGTTGTTCCAAGCGATAATTCTCATATTAAAAGTTTAACATATTATCAAGGGGATGGGGGGGGGGGGAGGGAGGGAGGGAGAAGGAGGTACTGACCAAAACATGCAACCTACATATAAGTAATCCAACTCTACAAGTCTGTGTTTGTCTTAAGTTTTCTTCATTTCTCTCTTCATGATTTGCCTTATAAAAACACACTGTAAATATCATAGCTGCCTTTACCATTATGCCATCTATGAGTAAAGCCAGCAAACTGGCAATTTGACAAAGTCTACTGACCTGAATAGGTGCAATGGTTACTCATAAGTAATTATAACCCTTGGTCGTGGTACAAGAAGGAATTACTATAAGTAAACCTGGGAATTTTTCACTAAAGACTTATTTATCACTTTTTTCCCACCGAAAAACAAAAATGTGAAAATAAGTAGTGACTAGAATGCCTTCTTGTACATGAACACAATGTACCGGTCTGGTAATTAGTAAAAATATGTAGTGACTAAAAATGAGGTAAATTAAATTAAAAATTTGATTAAACTGCTTACCACTGAAGATAAATGCAATAGATGTTTACACTTTATATACATCCAATAATATGCCCACATAATGAATTAATATGTGATTCTATTTTGATTAAAATATGAACATGTCTGTTTGAAAATTTTAGAATTATTATTTCTGCTTGGATTTCTTCTATGATTCAAGTTTAGCATGTTAATGTTTCAATATTATTCATTGTATTTGAAAATCTGAATCGTGTTAATCTTATTTGACAGTTACAATAGATTTTATTAACAGTTATGTTCCGATAATTCGACAGTTATATTAGTACAAATGTACAAACGGACATTGGTTACAATATCGAATTTTGGCTCTTTCATCCGAATGGGTACAAAGACAACCTGATTTTAAGTAGTTTGAAAATTGTTATAATAAAGATCATTCGGCAATGCTATTACCAGAATACTGTATGTTATTTGTATGTTATGAGACATCCCGGATGACGTATTCCCCGGACACCTCCCCTCAGCAGTCAGTGTCCGCTCACGTTCTATACAGTACACTACACTGCAAATATTTGTAAATATACTAAACAGCAACACGGAACAACCACAAAATAAAACTTACCAATTTTGCTTTCGTTTCTTGTAAGAATTGCTCCATTTTCCGTTCACTATACATCCATGTTAACGGAGCAGACATTCGTCATCGGTAAAAGACAGTGCGACATGGTGAATTTATATTATCAACATTGCATGACACACACAACGCAGGTGACACCGACGAACTGTGTGAGCTGTCGTACGCACGAGTATAAAGTTGGCGTCAGATTCAGATTCAGATTCAGCTAGCGTCATATTGAGCGTCAGATTCAGCGTCAGATAGCGTCAGATCCGAAGACACCCGACGGACTCAATGAAACCTGAAATAATACTGTTGAGACTACAGGGAAAGATTCCGCTTCACAGCCTTTTGATGGAAGTTGGAATGTCTCTGCTTGCACAATTTTTATTTGGGAAAAAATATATGAAATAGAGTTGAAATACTTGCAACCGAGACATTGATAGCCCCAAGTTCAGTCACTGTATGTTCGTTGGTTGATACGCTTTGCCAATAATGTACATGGTGTCAGTAAAAGCTAAGTTTACGTATACTAATATGTTGTCATTTTTAAAAATTTGAATTTAAAATCTAAAAATTGTGCAAGCAGAGACATTCCAACTTCCATCAAAAGGCTGTGAAGCAGAATCTTTCCCTGTAGTCTCAACAGTATTATTTCAGGTTGATTGAGTCCGTCGGGTGTCTTCGGATCTGACGCTATCTGACGCTGAATCTGACGCTGAATCTGACGCTAGCTGAATCTGAATCTGAATCTGACGCCAACTTTATACTCGTGTCGTACGCTTGTTGTACACCCCTCGTACCCAAGATTCTGACCTGGATATTAATTTACCCATAATGCAAGGCCAAAAGTGCCGACGGCACAGTAAACGCATTGGATTGTGGGAGTTATTTTGAACACTTGTTGTCAATATGTGAACTTTGACCTTCATCTGAAAACACCCGAATACAATCAATTTCGGGGAATATACTTCTTCTAGACTGCAGTTTCAGAATAAAAACAACACGTTAATTTCAAATGTATAACAATTTGAGTAAAGAAGCTTAAACTTTAGCCATTTTGCAGACTCTTCTCGTCGCCAACCCGCTGTAGTAAATGTCGTCATAATTCTTGACCTCAAATTTTGTGACGTAGAGCGCAGTTGCCAGCTCATGTCGTCTGTTTCTGAGGGTACGAGTTCATTTCGTTCTACTTGATGGCGTGTTTGGCAATCTGTACGTCGACATTAGTATTTTATACTTTAACAATACCATCTGTGGTTCTCAGGTGACGCTTAAATAGCGAGTAGGTATTTTCCAGGCATAAAAATCGCACGAAAACAATCTACTTCCGTGATCTCATCTTGCCTGCCTATGAGATTATCAACAACCAGGAAGATGAGACGCTACTATGCTGTCTTAGGTTCCTCTGTGTTCTTCGTGGCAATCGTTTCAATGTATTTACTTTTAGACCAGGCAACAACAAATACTGGTATGCAGGGTCAGCTGCAAGAGGTAAGAGTTTTTGATCAATTTTTTTTTATGGTCGTAATTTTTGACGGCATGTGTAAACAAATTGTGTTCTCACAGTTAATATTTAATATATTGTACTATTACATTAGTTATGTACGTAGGTTCACGTGTGTAGTTGTAAATTGTAACTGAATTCACTTCGACTGTCAACAATTTAAAACTTTTCAGTCGATTAGAACAAAGAAATTCCCACACGTAGGATTAAAATTGTCCATATGGTGGTAGTATCGTCAAATATAAAATTGGCAGTTTTTCCGAAATAGATTAAAAAACCCAAGCACTTGAACTTGAATCAGCTATTTATTTTCTGTGAGGACACTATCATTAGATTCAGAGAGTGTGGTATGGTACACTGTACAGAAAACATATTTTGGTAAATACATGTAAAAGCTATGGAGATGAGAACTTCCAAAGTAAATGCTATGTAATATATTTGTCTCTCACTTTGCTATCTATATCATGACAGAGATGTATTTTTCACTATTTGTAAACTTTGCATATGGCCTAGAAAAGCCATAAACATATTGTTATTATTATTATGAGTAACATTGAAGTATGGCACTTTCTCTATGTGCTACACTCGTGTATAGGATTCATATTACAACCAGTAACACTGAAGTAAAGCACTTTGTGTGCTACACTCATTTATAGCATTCATATTACTACTAGTAACACTGAAGTATAGCACTTTCTCTATGTGCTACACTCATTTATAGCATTCATATTACGAGTGACACTGAAGCATAGCACTTTCTCTGTGTGCTACACTCATTTTATAGCATTCATATTACAACTAGTAACACTGAAGTAAAGCACTTTCTCTATGTGCTACACTCATTTTACAGCATTCATATTACAACTAGTAACACTAAAGTATAACACTTTCTCTATGTGCTACACTCATTTTACAGCATTCACATTACAACTAGTAACACTAAAGTATAACACTTTCTCTATGTGCTACACTCATTTTACAGCATTCACATTACAACAAGTAACACTGAAGTATAGCACTTTCTCTTCGTGCTACACTCAATTATAACATTCATATAAAGATATTAAGTAAAAGTATATTGTTCAATTGGTTTATTTACAAGCCTAGCATGTGGCCTTTCTCATGGGGTCAATTAATAAATGAAACAGTATACTTTTACACTTGATATGAATGCTATAAACTATTGTGGTACATATAGAAAACGCTTTACTTTGGTGTTATGGGTTGTACTTGATATGGATGCTATAAATGATTGTGGTACATACAGGAAATGCTTTACTTTGGTGTTATGGGTTGTACTTGATATGGATGCTATAAACGAGTGTGGTACATACAGAAAATGCTTTACTTTGGTGTTATGGGTTGTACTTGATATGGATGCTATAAACGATTGTGGTACATTCAGAAAATGCTTTACTTTGGTGTTATGGGTTGTACTTGATATGGATGCTATAAACTATTGTGGTACAGCACTTTGACAGAATTCAAAGCTGCCAAAATTCATGTCGTCACACCATTTTAGACACTGTCTTGACCAGAAACAATTTTTTTTTGGCCTAATAATATACACAAATACATGTATACCAACTGAGGTATAGTAATAGAAAATATTTCATTACATAAAAAATAGTAAATGTATGGAACAGTCTACCAGCAAACGTTATAAATACAAAAAAAAAACCCACCAGTAAATGGCATCAAAAGTGAGTATGCTTAAATGATGTTAAACTAATAAAAAATTCAAGCTGTTTTTGTACTGAAATATTACTGATTCAAATATGAATATGACGCTCTATTTACAAATACAGTGCTCAAACCAGTGATGTAGACAAGTGCTGTCATGATATAGGCGCGTGTTGTCGTGACATAGAATGACCAGAGCATATTTTCCATGTTTTGTTCTAAATGGCTCATACATAGTACATTTGTATATTCCATATGGTCAATGAGATATATGATTGTTCATTTTGGTGTTTTCTTTATTTAATACATAACCACCCATTCACTGTTATCTGTATTCAACACATTGATTACTTTTAGTGGTTTCTAACAGTTTCACAGACACAAAAAGGAAATTTTTTTTTAAGTCTGTCCAAACTTTGCCAGTTTCGAAGCTTACCGTTATCTGTATTCAACACATTGATTGCTTTTAAGTTTCATCAGTAAAAGTGTAGTGCTTTCTAATGGTTTCACACACACAAAAGGAAATTTTTTTTAAAAATCTGTCCAAATTTTGCTGGTTCAAAGCTTGCTTCTGATTCATTTGAAATAGGGGGTGGGGGTGGGGGTGGGGGGATACATGTGTTTAGGGTAAGCAATACATGTATTTATTTGATTCCTATGTGTAGAGTAATTATACACATGCATGTACATGCACACGTGTATGTATACATACATTATATAAGGTAGGGGAAGTCATATTCAGCAAGTAATGTAATGTATTGTATGAATATTATAGACAATTACTAACATATGTACAACGTGTAATCTTGCTGGTACAAATTAATATACCTAGATACATATTTTACAACTGAAAAAAATTAGTGCAGTTTTATTTTTAGCCCCCGAAAGAGGAGGGTGCCTCTTATGATGGTCTCTGTCTGTCCATGCGTCCAACCATATGTAAAGTTTTCAGTTTTGTTTTAGTAACTGTCAATGACTTTATTTTCAATGTGTACTTGGATACTTGTACCTCATACACTAGACTCTCTCACAGTCCTCGGAGCTTCGCTTTACTAAAATTGATGTTTCGCAGTCACACGTCAATGAATGGTTATCTCTATCATGGTCGATGAGGGTGCTCAGTACAAGAATATTCGAGTACGGTTAATTAGCTGGCATCGGTACATACAAAATAATTCGTTTAGCTTTAATTTTAGTAAAGTGAAGTTCCGGGGACTGTGACTGAGAGAGAGTCTACTCATACATATGAGAGTAGTGTACTCTGATGAAAGACAAAGTGTATTGTTGTGAGTCAATATGATAAAAACTAGGCTGTCTTGTGAGTCACCACATAGTATTACTAGTGAGGGATAGGGGTCAGTGTGCCCTCTAGGCCAAGTTGACGTGCCACTGGCACACACAGTTTCTAGTGATGTACCAAAATTTGGTATTCCCCTATCTCTTACTATGTGGTGAGTGTGCCCTCTAAGGCAATTTGATGTGCCACTGATGCACACAATTTCTAGTGATGCACCAAAATTTGGTATTCCCTTATCTCTTACTATGTTGCGAGTGTGCCCTCTAAGGCAATTTGATGTGCCACTGATGCACACAATTTCTAGTGATGCACCAAAATTTGGTATTCCCTTATCTCTTACTATGTTGCGAGTGTGCCCTCTAAGCTCATTTGACGTGCCACTGATGCACACAATTTCTAGTGACACACCAAAATTTGGTGTTCCCCTATCTCTTACTTTGTGATGAGTGTGCCCTCTAAGCTAATTTGACGTGCCACTGATGTACACAATTTCTAGTGATGCACCAAAATTTGGTATTCCCTTATCTCTTACTATGTGGCGAGTGTGCCCTCTAAGCCAATTTGATATACCACTGATGTACACAATTTCTAGTGATGCACCAAAATCTGAAGTTCCCCTATCTTTTACTATGTGGTGAGTGTGCCCTCTAAGCCAATTTGATGTGCCACTGATGTACACAATTTCTAGTGATGCACCACAATTTGGGGGTCCCCTATATTTTGTATCTCTAACTATGTGGTGACTCACAAGAAATGCCAGTTTTTCTCATTTTGACTCACAACAAAATTTGGCTATCAAAACAGGGTACAATCATAGGGAGAATGTTCACTAAATTTATGGGTCTCAAGAAATTGGTGCATCAGTGGTACATCAAATAGTCGCTTTCCTGGTTCCAAGAGGAATTGCGTAGGTGATCGACCCATCGATGTGTGCAAACAAGTAGAACATGTAGCTATCATCAATATGCGCGCAATGCAGAGTAAGGATAGCATGTTCAGTGTATTTAGATGTTATTCCCAAATATTTTTCTTCATTCAACCAAGAAAAATACGAGTGACCTAAGGAGCCATTGTCACTACAAGTCACTTGAAGTTGATGTGTAGTGTTAACCATTGTATTTTCCAGCTGAATGAAAAAATATATTGGAGAATAACATAATTATACCAGCACCAAGTAATATCAAAGAAAAATCGGGGAAAGTAATGACAATTATGAATGGTTTGACTCATATTTCGAACACAGCAGAATCAGTAACATAGACACACGTTGTCGTGACACAGATGTGCACTGTCGTGATGTAGTACAACCAGAATATATATGCCCTATTTTTTGTTCAACCCGGGTTGTGTTGTGCATAGTATAGTTTATCTACTGTATTTCTGTATTTTCAGAAAACAATGCCAGCCATGCGTGCTGCTTACAGCAACATTGGCAAAGTCACCTGTATCAACATTCATGTGAATAACACTCAATATTTCCTGTCTTTGGTTTCAGAATGAGTTGTCAATGTTAGAAGTAAAACTGCAAAACTTAGAGGAAAGTCTTTCAAAGAATAGAGAGACGATAAATGAAATACGAGATACGGTCAAAGCGTTAGCGGACGGTAACAAAGGAAACGACGCAGACGTCATTAATATGCATCAAGGTAACGTTAATGTACATGTACCGGAACTACGTAAACCAGCTCCAGATTATTTAGACATGGAAAAGTTTAACGGAGCTGTTGCAGTTGTCGATCAAGATGAGTGTACGTTTGCTGATACTCCAAGTGGAACATCGGCAGATGTAAAGGTGAAGTATTATGCAAATTTATAACATGTAAAGTGAAATATGCAAATATGATACATGGGTAAAGGTGATGCAGATCTTTAATAGGTGTAAAATGAGATATGGAAATATGTAACTTAAAGTGAGGTATGATACAAATATGTTGCTGGATTTTATGCAAATGTGTAACATGTAGATTGAGATAATATGCAAATATACAGGTGTAAATGTGATATAGTATGCAAATACATTACATATATGATTGAGATATGCAAATATGTAACAAGTGAGATATTATGCAAATGGGCAGGTGTAAATGTGATATAATATGCAAATATGTTACAGATATAGACTTTTCAGGTGAGATATTAGGCAAATGACAGGTTTTGACAGTGAACAGAGCAAGTTGTTTTTCATTTCTTTTTTTGTAATTTTTCTTTATCTTAATCCCTAACCTTTACTGCCAGTTAAAAAATGGCTGCAAAATATGAATTATTTTTACTAGGTATACAGAATACATTTGAAAATCAGAAAGTTATTGTTGATTTTTTCAGATGTTGGACGTCTTTGATATTCTAAAGTTCGATGACCCCAATGGAGGGGTTTGGAAGCAAGGTTTTGAAATCAGTTACAATGTACAACAGTGGGCAAAGGAGCCCTTACAAGTGTTTGTTGTACCACACTCACATAATGATCCAGGTATGTCAAATTTACAGTCACCAGAGTAGTTCTAACATTTGATTTTGTCTGTTTTCTGTGTTTTTTGTATACATATGATACATGATAGACACACATGTACACATACACACAGACCCATAAGGCTAAAAGTTAACAGTCGCCTCGCGTCCACAGACTACCAATTCTTGTCATGGGGCTACCATAATTTGTAGCTGGTAGTTCCACGTCCACAGACTACCAATTCTTGTCATTGGGCTACCATAATTTGTAGCTGGTAGTCCCACGTCCACAGACTACCAATTCTTGTCATGGGGCTACCATAATTTATAGCTGGTAGTCCCACGTCCACAGACTACCAATTCTTGTCATGGGGCTACCATAATTTGTAGATGGTAGTCCCACGTCCACAGACTACCAATTCTTGTTGTGGGGCTACCATAATTTGTAGCTGGTAGTCCCACGTCCACAGACTACCAATTCTTGTCATGGGGCTACCATAATTTGTAGCTGGTAGTCCCACGTCCACAGACTACCAATTCTTGTCATGGGGCTACCATAATTTGTAGCTGGTAGTCCCACGTCCACAGACTACAAATTCTTGTCATGGGGCTACCATAATTTGTAGCTGATAGTCCCATGTCCACAGACTACCAATTCTTGTCATGGGGCTACCATAATTTGTAGCTGGTAGTCCCATGTCCATAGACTACCAATTCTTGTCACGGGGCTACCATAATTTGCAGCTGGTAGTCCCACGTCCACAGTCTACCAATTCTTGTCATGGGGCTACCATAAATTGTAGCTGGTAGTCCCATGTCCACAGACTACCAATTCTTGTTGTGGGGCTACCATAATTTGTAGCTGGTAGTACCATGTCCACAGATTACCAATTCTTGTTGTGGGGCTACCATAATTTGCAGCTGGTAGTCCCACATCCACAGACTACCAATTCTTGTCATGGGGCTACCATAATTTGTAGCTGGTAGTCCCATGTCCACAGACTACCAATTCTTGTTGTGGGGCTACCATAATTTGTAGCTGATAGTCCCATGTCCACAGACTACCAATTCTTGTCATGGGGCTGCCATAATTGCAGCTGGTAGCCCGTTCAGGCTACCACTAATTATGCAATGATTTAGGTATTGAAGATTTATGGACATATTTTAATAATACATTTCCAATAGAGGAACTTGACAACAAATATTGACAACAACGATTTGCCGTACATACATGAAAACACACAAAATGGCAGCTTTCAACCTTAGGTTATGACCTTTTACCACATTCATGACATCATTCATTACCCAGAATTCTCATTCTAGCCACATTCCATTGAACTACATAGGTAAACAATGCAAAGCATGAGTGGAACAGCGACGGTTACAGCCTGAACTTTAAGCACATTCTATTGTCATACAAATATGCCAAGAGGGCCCTTTTGTCATTTCACAACCCAACTAACACAATTATCTTTTGTGATATTTTCACTAACAGATAATCCCATAGTCCTTTGCGTCTGAGCATGCCCAGTTTGGATTGCAAGTTCCCAATTAACACAATTATATTTGTGATATTTTCACTCTCAGGATGGATTAAAACATTTGAGGCGTATTTCCGAGACCAGACTCAACATATCTTAAACAACGCTGTTGTCAAGTTATTGGAGGACAGAACAAGGAAATTTATCTGGGCTGAGATTTCTTATTTCTCAAGATGGTGGGAGGCTATAGATATGGGGAAAAAGAAACAACTTATAGAGTAAGTGAATTGGTGTGTATATCACAGTACAGTGCGCCCTCTAGTGGTAGCCAGATTTTGTTGTTGTGAGTCAAAACGAGAAATGATATGTTGTGAGTTAGGTTTCTTACCATTTCTCAGACCACAGCCATGTTGATTTTAGCCATGTTGATTTCAACAGCCATGTTGTAGATTTCAGCCAGGCATGTTGATTTCAGCTAGCCATGTTGATTTCAGCCAGCCATGTTGATTTCAGCTAGCCATGTTGATTTCAGCCAGCCATGTTGATTTCAGCCAGCCATGTTGATTTCAGCCAGCCATGTTGATTTCAGCCAGCCATGTTGATTTCAGCCAGCCGTGTTGATTTCAGCTAGCCATGTTGATTTCAGCTAGCCATGTTGATATCAGCAGCCATGTTTGTAGATTTCAGCCAGCCATGTTGATTTCAGCCATGTTGATTTCAGCTAGATGTGCTTATTTCAACCAACTGTGCTGATTTCAGCCTGCCGGCTTAATTTCAGCGTGATACATATAATCCTGAAGATAACAGCTGATGATGATACGCATGAATAATTCAAATAATAATATTTTGTTTATCCACATCTTTCATACTCGCTATGTTTTGTGATGAGGGTGCTGATTTAAATTATTTTGTTGAAACTAGAGTGAATTTCATGATAAATACTCTTTGTTTGCAGACTTAGGGGGACACTTTGAGATTGTGTCTGATTTTCATAGTAAATACTGTGTTCTTTGTTTGCATACTTAGGGGGACACTTTGAGATTGTGTCTGATTTTCATAGTAAATACTGTGTTCTTTGTTTGCATACTTAGGGGGACACTGAGATTGTGTCTGATTTTCATAGTAAATACTGTGTTCTATGTTTGCAGACTTATGGGAAGGGGGCAGTTTGAGATTGTATCTGGTGGATGGGTAATGCCAGATGAAGCTAACACTCACTACTATGCCATGTTGGATCAAATGATAGAAGGCCATACCTGGATGGATGCACATCTAGGTAAGACAAGTCACTAATAAATGATATTGACTGATAGGTATGAAAGCAGTCAATAATAAATGATATTGACTGATAGGTGTGAATGCAGTCAATAATAAATGATATTGACTACTATGCTATGTTGGATCAAATGATAGAAGGCCATACCTGGATGGATGCACATCTAGGTAAGACAAGTCAATAAAGAATGTTATTGACTGATAGGTATGAAAGCAGTCAATAATAAATGTTACTGACGGAAAGGTGTGAATGCAGTCAATAATAAATGTTACTGACTGATATGTGTGAATGCAGTCAATGATAAATGTTACTGAGTGATAGGTGTGAAAGCAGTCAATGATAAATGATATTGACTGATAAGTGTGAATGCAGTCAATAAGGAATGTTGTTGACTGATAGGTGTGAATGCAGTCAATGATAAATATTGACTGAGA
>NC_135567.1:13075590-13283090 GCF_964340395.1 Glandiceps talaboti | reverse complement strand
TGAATGGATAGTATGAGAGGAGTGTGTGTGTGTGTGTGTGTGTGTGTGTGTGTGTGTCTGTCTGTGTGTATGTGTGTATGTATGTGCATCTGTGTCTCTGTTTGTGTGTGTCTGTGTGTGTACATGTGTGTGCATGTGTGTATGTGTATGTGTGTGTATGTGTGTGTGTGTGTATGTGTTACTGCTGCTGCAGACAATATACGAAGATAAACATATTGAACAAATAACATTTGGTGCATATACACTTTTATAAGCCATCCCCATAAAACAATTTTTGCGTGTGTGTGTTTTTTGTCCATTAGGCACAGTTTGGCACACTATCAGAATACTTTGATGCAGTATGGAAAGACACACAGTCAGAAATAGGACATAAACCGCGAGGTTTCCCGACACTTAGCGGTGATTTTTATACGTACTCAGACAGAGAAGATCACTACTGGAGTGGATATTTTACATCAAGACCATTTTATAAAAATATGGACAGAGTACTAGAATCTAATATAAGGTAAAGTTGGCAGTTTTTATTGTATGTTTCTGATCTGACTCACCTTAGTCTCGGTTACCCAGACTGCCCCACTGTGAGACCCCCCAGACAAGTATTGCAATCAGAACATTTCTTCTAAGTCATGGATAATGGCATTACGAAGCCCTTTCATCATAACAGACCATTCCAGACTGCAAACAGGAAATTGAGAATACAGTGCCCTCACTCAAATTGGGGGTATCATCATCTCATAGTACCGCTTCTTAAGAGTTTTGTCCCTTGGTATTCTGGAGAAGTATAAATCAGGGATGTTTTTCCATATTATTCAGACATCGAGGAAAGCAGCAGTGCTCTATGATTAACCAAGTAACCTATAACATGTATACCCCCAAGGTACACAGAGACAGGAAGTAGAGCGCCACCATGTGGCAAATTTTGGAAAGGCCGATTGAGATGTATTGGTTGCTTGACACATGCAAAACTGTTGCAAAGGAACCCTACTTACAAGGTTATAGGCATATCCTTATGTTTTTGATAACTTGTATTTGAAAACAAATTGAATTCGTTTCTCAATATCTGACAGGGCTGCAGAGATAATTTATTCCATTGCCATGGCAACAGCAAAGCACCTTCCTGTCCCAGGGTTCAATGGTCAGACTGAGATGGAGAGACTTATAAAAGCTAGACGACAAATGGGATTATTTCAACATCATGACGCTATCACTGGTACTGGGAAAGATGTAGTTGTTATAGACTATGGACAAAGGTAAGAAACCCTCCCATTGAATAGCTCCCTCTAGAGGTATAGTCCAGAAATGATAAGGTCAAAGGTAAGAGATCCTACCAATAATTAGCTCCCTCTAGAGGTAAAGGCCAGATCCATTTGTTATCAGTAAGAATCTATTATCACAAATGCATGATATTTAGTTCTAGTGAATCAGAACTTGGTGTCTTTTAATCATGTGATGTAGTTCTGACCTATCCTGGGCTTGTTCTGAATCATGTGACAAATACCTGACCAATAGGAATGTTTGTAACATTACAGGATGTTAGAAGGTATCAATGAAGCCAAGAGAGTGATCAAAAAATCAGCCGAATTCCTAATGATGGCCGAGAAAACCAGCTACAGAGAAGACGCTATAATATTTGATTTGGTGAGTGTCTGTTTACTAGTTTACCATACATTAAAATGTCAATTTACATATAGATTACTAGTACGCATATCAATGATCAAAATTTGCATATTGATTACTAAATTTGCATATTGGTTATCAAAATTTGTATATTGATCAAAAGTTGCATATCATAATTTTGATTTGCATATTAATGGCCAATTTGTTTATTGACTTTGCATACAGGATGAGAATAGAGCTACCCATGATGCATTGCCTGAGAAGAATGTCATAGCAGTAGGACAAGATCCCAAGTAAGTTAGTATGCTACAAGGGCTGTTCTTGGAGTCTTTCCAAACTTAGGTCAAGATCCCAAGTAAGTTAGTATGCTACAAGGGCTGTTCTTGGAGTTTTTCCAAACTCTAAATGTAAATTATTTACCTACTATAGTTTGGCTGAATAACTCTTTCTTCAGTTATCATCGTATACGATCCAATTATGTGGACATGTCATGACTGCAGGAGGGTGTTGTGTCCCTGCATTTCCATCTTCTCATCTCCTGTTTAACTTTGATAGCATCTTTCATTCAGTGTTTGATGAAGTGGCTTACTTAATCTTGGAATGGTATTAATTATTCAATGTTGAAACATCAAACTGAATAGAAGAACTATACGCAGTAGACAGGTCAAAAAATCACAATTATTAAAAAATCTACTATTCGAAAGTAAATATATTCCATTTTCGAATAAATATTAATAATAAATGATAGTAATAATAACATAACTTTTCTCTTGAGAGCTCAAGGTGCTCACAATAGGGCACTTGCAAACCTGCCATGTTGAATGTTGCATCATGGGAAATGGGATAATACATGCTAATAAATTAGTATTGTAAACAATAATGTTCCATTGTTTGTAACCACAAAAAAGCAATTCATAGTTACCCTGACCTTTGTGGGAGGTTTATTTTATTGGTAGCTCCAGATTAGGTATTCCGATAACCATAGATAATCTTATAGTCCTTGGCATCTGAGCATGCTCAGTCTGGATTGCAAATTCCCTATTATTACCCCTGGCACGGCACAACGGCCCTTTATTTTCTTCAACTACAATATAAAGACAGATCGCTTCTTATTATTTGTGTATATATGCCAACTGACTGTGACAATAACTACCATATATTCCTGAATTATCTATCCAAAATAAATAATATCATACAGGACAGCGGAATTAATAGTGTGTTTGTCTTGGGTGACTGGAATGCTGATCCGACTAAACCGTTCGGTAGAGAACTGAATTCATTTTGCTCAGAAAACAATTACACTTTGTCAGATGGTGTCTTTGTTAACTCGACCATTCAACGATTTACATATGTAAGTGATGCTCACCACACCACATCATGGTTGGATCACTGTGTGTCGACCCCGTCAGCCCATGCTAGTATTGAGTCGATTAAGGTCCTGTTTGATGTCGTTGCATCCGATCACCTACCACTATCTATTAAACTTTCTACGAATGATATCCCACCACTGGACATATCCTGCAGTGAGGATAACTTGTTTACTCATACTAATCCTCGAGTGCAATGGAACCGTGTTAAAGACAATGACATCCATTTGTATAAAACTGTCTCGGACCACCTTCTTAAACAAATAAGAATACCAGTTGAAGCACTGTTGTGTACTACTAGGAGATGTATATGTAACCATCACAAGGAAAGTATTTCGACCTTTTACCAGGACATCATCCAAGCGCTATGTAAGTCATCGTTACAATGTTTTAAAAATGGTAGTAGAAATTTTCATCCTATTCCGGGTTGGCATGAATACGTGAAAGAAGCCCACGATCAAGCAAGGGATGCCTTTAAACTTTGGAATTCATGTAACAAACCTAGATTTGGGCCACTTTACAATATAATGAGCTCTGCACGTGCCAGGTTTAAACACACGTTACGTGTATGTCAACGAAACGAGCATATATCACGAGCTGATGGCCTTGCAACTTCTTTGAGTCAAAATAACTGCAACAGCTTCTGGCAAAAAGTTCGTCTCGTAAGCAGTAAAACACCACCCCTCTCATCAACTATTGATGGTAGATCTGGTCAGGGCAATATTGCGGAGATGTGGAGTGACCACTACGCCACATTACTGAACTCTGTTACAAACAATTCAAATGAGGATTACGTTAAGTCTTGGCTGAACACACAAGACAATTCTGATGACTTTACTCAAATTAAAAGTATTGAAATTTTGACTGCAACTAACAGTCTTTCCACTGGAAAGGCTGCCGGTTCAGATACCCTTTCAAGTGAACACTTCAAACATGCAAGTAATCGTATTCATTTCTTATTAGCTTGGTCTTTTTCAGCTATGATTCACCATGCATTTCTACCAGAGGACCTAATGAAAACTATGATTGTTCCACTTGTCAAGGATAAAACAGGAGATATTACCAGCAAAGACAATTATAGACCGATTGCACTTTCAACTGTGTCTTCAAAAATACTTGAACTTATAATTTTAGAACGTTGCAAAGCTATGCTTAATACGGAAGATTTTCAATTCGGATTTAAGCAGAATCATTCTACAGACCTGTGCATTTATGTCATGAAAGAAGTTATTAACTATTATCAGTCATATAATAGTCCTATATATGTTTGTTTCCTTGATGCAACTAAAGCCTTTGACCGTGTAAATCATTGGACACTTTTCAGAAAACTAATCACCAGGGGTGTACCTAGTCACTTTATCCGTTTACTTATGGTCTGGTACAGTACCCAGACCTTTTGTGTACAGTGGGGTCAGGCAAGGTCATCTCTCTTTTCTGTCACAAATGGGGTTCGCCAGGGTAGTGTTTTATCACCTCAGCTCTTCAACGTGTACATGGATGGGCTGAGTACTCGTTTGATGACGAATAAAAAGGGTTGTAATATAGGTGGAGTAACTATTAATCATCTTATGTACGCTGATGACCTGGCATTAATGTGTCCTTCAGTAAGAGGTCTCCGTGAGCTTATTTCAATATGTGAAAGCTATGGCATCGATCATGACATAATGTATCACCCAAAGAAATCAAAATGTATGTACTTCATACCCCGCAAGAGTCCTCTTAAGATAGACTACTTACCTCGGGTGACTTTAGACGGAAAAACACTTGAGGTGGCACATAGGCATTCTTACCTTGGCTATGCTATGTCAGATAATTGTTTTGATGATGAAGCAATTAAGAGTCAAATGAGGCGCTTCTATATTCGTGCCAATACGCTTCTTCGAAAGTTTCCACTCTGTTCGACTCATGTCAAACTTTATTTGTTCAGAAGTTTCTGTACAAATATGTATTGTTCACAATTATGGTCTATGTACAGTAACAAAAGTTTAAACGATCTCAGAGTTGCTTATAACAATGCCTTTCGAATCATTATGGGCTATGCACGTGACTGCAGTGCAAGTGCTATGTTCGTGTCAAATACTGTTCCAACTTTTGAAGCTCTTAGAAGAAAATTACTCTTCAGATTTTTTGACAGGGTGAAGAGTAGCTCGAACTTATTAATTTCGGCGGTATTCTCCTCCGACTGTTTTTTACGCTCGAAGATAACTTCAAGATATATGAATTTAATGTATTTTTAAAATATCTTTTCTGTCTGTCTATTTTAGAGTGCTCTTTTTAACGCTTGTCTTGTGAACTATGTAAATGTTGTGTTTTTTATAGTATATGGGAGTGTATCCTGCAATAAAGTTATAATAATAATAATAATATACTTCCTCAACTCCCTAGGGAGCATACATTCCATTGCAGCCATTTATAAGTGCATAGGATTCAGGGGTGAACAAATCCACTGGTCCTGGGTCCGGGACTAGCGATATTTTTGGGCGGACCACACCAATTTTACCTTGTCTGGTCCGTTGGACTAGTACCTTACTGTTAATAACTATGTTAAAAACTCATCTGAATATACAGATTCATAGGTAAGATTTAATGTTTCACATTAGCGGGACCTTGGACCACTAGTTCTTTCAGCAGGACCACTGGATTTGTTAAGGCACTGGTCCGAGGACCACAGTTCACAAAATGATTTGTTCACCCCTGGGATTAAAGCATTCACATTTCTACCTCTATCCTACCAGGAATTCTTGGAATCTGTAGTAAAGACATTATATGGTAAATTCATATCTCGGGTTCAAACCATGGGGTTGAATGATTAAAAGTTAAAAAATCTAGTACCTACATTTCTATTTTGCTCGTGATCTGTAAAATTAGTTTGAAGATATTTTTAAAATATTGATTTGTATTTAATATATTTTGATGATTGCAGGAAAGTTGTGTTTTACAATTCACTGGCACAAGACCGACAAGAAATGGTGTATTTACTTGCATCGTCATCTAATGTGGAAGTGATGGATTGGCAGGGTAACATTGTCACAAGTCAGTCTAATCTAGTCTGGACTGGGCCACAAGCCAATACAGAGGCGTTCTTTGAGGTGAGTTAGAAATGCATGTGAAAGGTCAAAAACAAACGAATGATTCTCTTGTTACAGAGAGGGTGCTGTCTGTTGTCATCAGTTGATCAAATCTGGTCCTGACTGGTCCACAAACTGCAAGCCCTTGGTATGAGAACATACTCAAGAGAGCTAGGGGAGCAGGAGTCCCTAGAACACTCAAAATGATTCATACTTTATCTTTCAATTTCTCAGCTTATGTTCGTGGTTGAACTAGCAGTGCTCCGTATGAGAACACATTCAATCAGACTTAGGGGAGCAGGAGTCCCTAGATTACTCATAATGAATCATACTTTGTATCTCTTCCTCAGCTTGTGTTTATGGTTGAACTACCAGCACTTGGTATGAGAACATATTCAATCAGGGACCTAGGGGATCAGGAGTCCCCAGAACACTCGCAATCAAGAGCTACCATACTCAATGCTGGTGAACAAGACACCTTAGTCAGGTCTGTAATTGTATTTTGGACAATTTAATGACAAATCAGGAAATTAGTGACTCTAGAAACCTCAAAACTGAGCTTTGATAATAATGGTGAATTAGACATAATTACTTTATTTGATATATCTTTAGTAACATAGGGAGCTTATATCCCTAGAAACCTCAAAATTAACATCACTGTGAATAAATTATGGTGAACAAGACACCCTAAGTAGTTATGTATTATCAGATATCTTTATTAGTATCTTAGGGTGTCAGCATCCCTAAGACCAATTAATAAGTTACTTTGTTTTATATTATTCGGTGATATCTGTATTTAGTATAGACTGGCAAAGTACCTTGCTTCGGAGATTTTTTTTTGCTTTCATAATCTTCAGATGTTTTGAAATATTTATTCATTTCAAATTTTGAAGGAAAATGTCAACTTAGTGTTCACCAAACTGTTCGCAATCACTCACTCAGGTCGCTATTTCATGCAAAAGAACACACAATTATGTTTTTTTTTTTTAAATATTCAAAGAGTGAAAAAACCCAGAAACTTGAGCAAGTCTATATTTAGTATTAATGCTTGGTTTACTACTGTTACATCTACAGGGGTATGTTCCATGTATTCAGAGAGTCCAGTGTATACGGTGACTTCACCATAGAAAATGCTTTTCTTACAGCAAAGTTCTTAGGAACTAATGGACTTTTACAGGTATGACAATGATTAGTATACTAGTGATTTGATATTGAATAAATTAGATTTTTATTTAACCGAGAGTTTTTCATAGAAACATTTAGAGATATTGTCATATCAGTGTAGTAAGGTTGTATCTGCTATGCAATTGTATAGGCAGATACAACCTTACTGCACTGACAAGACAATATCTGTATATCTGCTATGCAATTGTATAGGCAGATACAACCTTACTGCACTGACAAGACAATATCTGTATATCTGATATGCAATTGTATAGGCAGATACAACCTTACTGCACTGACGTGACGATATCTGTATCAAAGCTACACATCTTGAACATTTTTTAAAACTGTTTTCGTAGATTTAATAACTTACTCATAATATCTTACACCCAGTATTGAATCACCTGTCGGTAAATTTGTGTAGCTGTACATATAATATGGTACTATAAGTCCAGTCAAATTGAGTGTTTAGACCCGAACCCTAAAATCCGCTGGACATCAACCTGTTACTGTAATACTTAGCCCTAACAAACAAAATTGTGTGGTTCTGATTACGCTCAATTTTAGAATAGGTTGGGTACGTCGATTTTGTATTTTATTTTTTTTCATGTGTGAGTGTCTCGTTCAGATAGTTATGTTTTCCATTGTTTTCCATATGATCTCTGTGTTATTGGTTTCTTCTCATCAGATATACTGCCATTACATATTTGATGAATAGTTTTATATTTTCTTTTTAAGTTAATGTCAGTTTCTACGTTCACTATTTCTTGTGAGACTTCACAAGTTTTGCAATGTTATTATTTTTTTCAGAACTCTGAACTCTAAGCAGTGTGCCCTCTAAGCCAATTTGACGCAACACTGACGCACACGATTTATAGTGATGCGCCAAAAATCAGGTGTTCCCCTATCTCTTACTATGTGGTGACTCACTAGAAATGCCTCACACAGCAACAAAATTTGGCTATCATTAGAGGGCACACTGACTCTTAATTAAGTATGAAAACTTTTTTTCAAATGCAATCATGATTATTTGTATTTTTTATTGTAGTCGTTGACAACCAAGAGTGACGGTAAAACTACTCCGATATCAGTAGACTTTTTAATGTATGGTACTAGAAGTACTAAGGATAAAAGTGGTGCATATCTCTTTCTGCCAGATGGTGAGGCAAAGGTAAGAATTATGAATACAAAGGACTGATGTAGAATAGAGGACCAGTGTCATGGACAATAGAAATCAGTGATAAGTTAGGGGGTCTAAACCCATACCTATCCATTACACTGACTCCTTAGCTTGATGCCAATATGTATGTTTACATCCTTCTAAATGATGGTGGGGCCAAGGTCAGATTAGACAATGTTAGAGACAGTGTAGAATATAGGACCAGTGTGGTTGACAATACAAATCAACTTTATGTTAGGGGGTCTAAACCCATACATATCCATTACACTGACTCCTTAGCTTGAAGCAAATTTGTATATTTTTCCTCTCCTAGATGATAAAGTAAGATTTAAGAATACTAGAGACAAATGGAGAACAAACAGAGTCATTTATGGTGGATGATGCAAAGTGGCTTCATTTAGATTTTACCCAGTTTTACACTATTGCTTTTCTGTTGTTACTGAAATACAATGTGTACCAGAGATTACTTGCTCCAGTGCGCAAGGCATACTAGTGGTATTTTCACTGCATTGCAATACCGAAAACATTTTTGCATATCTGCATGCTAATGATATGCAAATGAGGATAGGATTGTTTGCTACACACAAAATTGCGTGATTTTTATGGAAATTGCCGTTCAGCCCTATCAGACTTATAAACCACTGTAAGATATGTTGTGTTGTTCAGCCCTATCAGACTTCTAAACCACTGTAAGAAACATTGTGTTGTTCGGCCCGGCCCTATCAGGCTTCTAAACCACTGTAAGATACGTTGTGTTGTTCGGCCCTATCAGACTTCTAAACCAATGTAAGATACGTTGTGTTAGTTCAGCCCTAATTGCCTTACATATAACAGAACCCCATACCATGTGAGTTCCAGTGTGATTATTCAGGGGTAATTACACTATGCTTGCAGTGTTTTCTGCTGCACTTTCACTTTTTACGCTCATGAAAGTATGGGTTTAGAAAAGACTACAAACACTTTCGCAAATACCCTGAGTGTGCCACACTTTTGCTCAGATGTCATAGTATTGTCTAACTTATCTGATTTCAGACAATTATCAATGGAGTCAAACCAATCGTTAGAATTATAAGAGGTCGTCTTCTCTCTGAAGTTCATGTTTTATTAGATCGTGTCCACCATGTAGTAAGATTACCTAAATCTACAGGTAAGTAGGCACTATCATGACATACAAAAAAGATCAGAGTTTTGTGCAAAGGACTGTACGCAACATATTACAGCTAAAATGATGTTGGTTTGGTGTTTCACTCATAATGTAACTTATATATTTTACACACCCTCAGACAACATCTAATGCAAAATAAACAATTACATACGTGCCGTACACAGTGAAGATGTAGAAGTAGTAAAGTTGAAATGGTGATTATCAGTTAGAAAATAAACAACTACAGCCATTCAACATCAAGTCCATGTGTAATGTTTTCAGTAGAAGCCTGTTTTTACTGCACTGTGAAAGAATAGCAATGCTTATCAGTGTTCAATGTGATTGGGCAAAGGATCCTGCTGTGTTTATTGTGTCTTTGTTATTGTTAGTCTAGCTCTGTGTCAAAAACGTAATTTCCCATGAGTGAAACAGCAAGCCTACATCAATTTAGCTGTAATGTTGCAGCATATGCTCTCATATACAAAAAACAGACAGAATACAACAATACAGACATTAAAAACTAAGGTGAAATAATTGACTTTAAATATACATTAAACTCCTATGTAAACTAAAGTGTTACTTTCTGTGTGTTTTCTATCACCAGGCATAGATGGCACTGTACGACAGTGTGGTTCAAGTGTACAGTACTATGTACACTAAAATGTTACTTTCTGTGTGTTTTTTGTCATGAGGTATAGATGGCACTGTACAACAGTGGGGTTCAAGTGTACAGTACTATGTACACTAAAATGTTACTTTCTGTGTGTTTTTTGTCATGAGGTATAGATGGCACTGTACAACAGTGGGGTTCAAGTGTACAGTACTATAGTGTGGTTCAAGTGTACAGTACTATGTACACTAAAATGTTACTTTCTATGTGTTTTTTATCACCAGGTATTGATGGTAACAGCCTTGAAATCTACAACATAGTTGATATCAGGAATCAGAAAAATAAAGAAATTATAATGAGATTTAAAACAGGAATAAATAATAAAGATAAATCATTTTATACAGATCTAAATGGCTTCCAGGTAAGGTACCCAGTGTTACCAGTCATTTACAATCAATGTGTTCGTTAGACTTTAAGATAGATAATTTTATACAGGTCTAAATGGCTTCCAGGTAAGGTACCCAGTGTTACCAGTCATTTACAATCAATGTGTTCATCAGACTTTAAGATAGATAATTTTATACAGGTCTAAATGGCTTCCAGGTTCCTTTAGGAGGAGGGTGTTTTGTCCTAAACGAACGATGTTCGATTTTGAGCTTATGCGACATTGTGTGATTGATTGTCCCTAAGGTCCTTGACCAAGATTTGAACCACAACATTGCCTTAGTCAGATTTCTAGCAATAAGACAAATGAAACTTATTACCCATCATCAAATTATGTATTGTTGTTTTCTACATATTCAGATGCAAAAACATAAAACTTTGTCCAAACTACCTCTACAAGCTAATGTATATCCAATGCCTGCAATGACTTTCATCGAAGATGAAATATCAAGACTTAGTTTACATACTGCACAGCCACTTGGCGTCGCCTCATTACAAGTCGGTAAGTTTACATACTGCACAGCTACTTGGCGTCGCTTCATTACAAGTTGGTAAGTTTACGTACTGCACAGCCACTTGGCGTCGCTTCATTACAAGTTGGTAAGTTTACATACTGCACAGCCACTTGGCGTCGCTTCGTTACAAGTCGGTAAGTTTACGTACTGCACAGCCACTTGGCGTCGCCTCGTTACAAGTCGGTAAGTTTACATACTGCACAGCCACTTGGCGTCGCCTCTTTACAAGTTGGTAAGTTTACATACTGCACAGCCACTTGGCGTCGCTTCTTTACAAGTTGGTAAGTTTACATACTGCACAGCCACTTGGCGTCGCTTCATTACAAGTTGGTAAGTTTACGTACTGCACAGCCACTTGGCGTCGCTTCATTACAAGTTGGTAAGCTTACATACTGCACAGCCACTTGGCGTCGCTTCATTACAAGTCGGTAAGTTTACGTACTGCACAGCCACTTGGCGTCGCTTCATTACAAGTTGGTAAGTTTACATACTGCAGAGCCACTTGACGTCGCCTCATTACAAGTTGGTAAGTTTACATACTGCACAGCCACTTGGCATCGCTTCATTACAAGTCGGTAAGTTTACGTACTGCACAGCCACTTGGCGTCGCTTCATTACAAGTTGGTAAGTTTACATACTTCACAGCCACTTGGCGTCGCTTCATTACAAGTCGGTAAGTTTACGTACTGCACAGCCACTTGGCATCGCTTCATTACAAGTTGGTAAGTTTACATACTGCACAGCCACTTGGCATCGCTTCATTACAAGTTGGTAAGTTTACATACTGCACAGCCACTTGGCGTCACTTCATTACAAGTTGGTAAGGTTACGTACTGCACAGCCACTTGGCGTCGCTTCATTACAAGTCGGTAAGTTTACATACTGCACAGCCACTTGGCATCGCTTCATTACAAGTTGGTAAGTTTACATACTGCACAGCCACTTGGCGTCGCTTCATTACAAGTTGGTAAGGTTACGTACTGCACAGCCACTTGGCGTCGCTTCATTACAAGTCGGTAAGTTTACATACTGCACAGCCACTTGGCGTCGCTTCATTACAAGTTGGTAAGTTTACTTACTGCACAGCCACTTGGCGCCACTTCATTACAAGTTGGTAAGTTTACATACTGCACAGCCACTTGGCGTCGCTTCATTAGAAGGTGGTAAGTTTACATACTGCACAGCCACTTGGCGTCGCCTCGTTACAAGTTGGTAAGTTTACATACTGCACAGCCACTTGGCGTCACTTCATTACAAGTTGGTAAGTTTACATACTGCACAGCCACTTGGCGTCGCTTCATTACAAGTTGGTAAGTTTACATACTGCACAGCCACTTGGCGTCGCTTCATTACAAGTTGGTAAGTTTACATACTGCACAGCCACTTGGCATCGCTTCATTACAAGTTGGTAAGTTTACATACTGCACAGCCACTTGGCGTCACTTCATTACAAGTTGGTAAGTTTACATACTGCACAGCCACTTGGCGTCGCTTCATTACAAGTTGGTAAGTTTACATACTGCACAGCCACTTGGCGTCACTTCATTACAAGTTGGTAAGTTTACATACTGCATAGCCACTTGGCGTCGCCTCATTACAAGTTGGTAAGTTTACATACTGCACAGCCACTTGGCGTCACTTCATTACAAGTTGGTAAGTTTACATACTGCACAGCCACTTGGCGTCACTTCATTACAAGTTGGTAAGTTTACATACTGCACAGCCACTTGGCGTCGCTTCATTACAAGTTGGTAAGTTTACATACTGCACAGCCACTTGGCGTCGCTTCATTACAAGTTGGTAAGTTTACATACTGCACAGCCACTTGGCGTCGCTTCATTACAAGTCGGTAAGTTTACATACTGCACAGCCACTTGGCGTCGCTTCATTACAAGTTGGTAAGTTTACATACTGCACAGCCACTTGGCGTCGCTTCATTACAAGTTGGTAAGTTTACGTACTGCACAGCCACTTGGCGTCACTTCATTACAAGTCGGTAAGTTTACGTACTGCACAGCCACTTGGCGTCGCTTCATTACAAGTTGGTAAGTTTACATACTGCATAGCCACTTGGCGTCGCCTCATTACAAGTCGGTAAGTTTACATATTGCATAGCCACTTGGCGTCGCCTCGTTACAAGTTGGTAAGTTTACATACTGCACAGCCACTTGGCGTCGCCTCGTTACAAGTCGGTAAGTTTACATACTGCACAGCCACTTGGCGTCGCCTCGTTACAAGTTGGTAAGTTTACGTACTGCACAGCCACTTGGCGTCGCCTCGTTACAAGTCGGTAAGTTTACGTACTGCACAGCCACTTGGCGTCACTCGTTACAAGTCGGTAAGTTTACGTACTGCACAGCCACTTGGCGTCGCCTCGTTACAAGTCGGTAAGTTTACGTACTGCACAGCCACTTGGCGTCGCCTCGTTACAAGTCGGTAAGTTTACATACTGTACAGCCACTTGGCGTCGCCTCGTTACAAGTCGGTAAGTTTACGTACTGCACAGCCACTTGGCGTCGCCTCGTTACAAGTCGGTAAGTTTACGTACTGCACAGCCACTTGGCGTCGCCTCATTACAAGTCGGTAAGTTTACATACTGCACAGCCACTTGGCATTGCTTCATTACAAGTCGGTAAGTTTACATACTGCACAGCCACTTGGCGTCGCTTCATTACAAGTTGGTAAGTTTACATACTGCACAGCCACTTGGCGTCGCCTCGTTACAAGTTGGTAAGTTTACATACTGCACAGCCACTTGGCATTGCTTCATTACAAGTCGGTAAGTTTACATACTGCACAGCCACTTGGCGTCGCCTCGTTACAAGTTGGTAAGTTTACATACTGCACAGCCACTTGGCGTCGCTTCATTACAAGTCGGTAAGTTTACATACTGCACAGCCACTTGGCGTCGCTTCATTACAAGTTGGTAAGTTTACATACTGCACAGCCACTTGGCGTCACTTCATTACAAGTCGGTAAGTTTACATACTGCACAGCCACTTGGCGTCGCCTCGTTACAAGTCGGTAAGTTTACATACTGCACAGCCACTTGGCGTCGCTTCATTACAAGTCGGTAAGTTTACATACTGCACAGCCACTTGGCGTCGCTTCATTACAAGTTGGTAAGTTTACATACTGCACAGCCACTTGGCGTCACTTCATTACAAGTCGGTAAGTTTACATACTGCACAGCCACTTGGCGTCCCTTCATTACAAGTCGGTAAGTTTACATACTGCACAGCCACTTGGCGTCGCTTCATTACAAGTTGGTAAGTTTACATACTGCACAGCCACTTGGCGTCGCTTCATTACAAGTCGGTAAGTTTACATACTGCACAGCCACTTGGCGTCGCTTCATTACAAGTTGGTAAGTTTACATACTGCACAGCCACTTGGCGTCGCTTCATTACAAGTTGGTATTTTTACGTACTGCACAGCCACTTGTCATCACTTTATTACAAGTTGGTAAGATTTCCACGTCTACAGAATACCAAGGGACATAGCTCCTAAGAAACGGTACTATGAGGTGATGGTACCCCCAATTTGAGCGAGGGCGCTGTATTCTCAATTTCCTGTACTCGCAGTCTGAAATGGCCTTTCCAAAATTTACCATGGTGGCGCTCTTCTTCCTGTCTGTATGTACCTTGGGGGTATTCATAGTTTTGGTTACTTGGTAGATTCCATGGCAGATAAATGATTCATGATTTATGATTTTAATAATTTCTATTTTTAGGTTGGATCGATGTCTTTATGGACAGGAAATTAGAACAAGATGATAATAGAGGATTACAGCAAGGTGTCAAAGACAATAAAAGAACACCTAATTTATTCCGAATTTTACTTGAAAGGAGAACTTCAGGGGCTGGACATGTAAGTATCTAGTTGTATTAATCTTACAGTGTCTAGACATGTATTGTGTGGTATTAATCGTACAGGGTCTAGACATGTAAGTATTTAATGGTATTAATCTTATAGTGTATGGCCATGTAAGTATGTAGTATTAATTTTACAGGGTCTAGACATGTATCTAGTGGTATTAATCTAATAGGGTCTAGACATGTAAGTATTTAGTGGTAGTAATCTTGTAAGTATCTAGTATTAATTTTACGGGGTCTGGACATGTAAGTATCTAGTGGTATTAACTTACAGGGTCTGAACATAACTAGTGGTATTAATTTTACAGGGTCTAGACATTTAATTATCTAGTATTAATCTTAGGATCTGGACAATTAAGTAGCTAGTGGTATTAATCTTACAGAGTCTTGACATGTATCTAGTGGTATTAATATTACAGGGTCTGGACATGTACATGTAAGTCTCTTGTGGTATTAATCTTACAGGGTCTGGACATATATCTTGTGATATTAATCTTACAGGGTCTAGACATGTAAGTATTTAGTGTATTAACTTACAGGGTCTGGACATTAACTAGTGGTGTTAATCTTACAGGGCCTGGACATGTAAGTCTCTAGTGGTATTAATTGTAAAGGGTCTGGATATGTATTTGGTGCTGTTATTGAAACTTCAAACCCAATGTCACGATTAAATTAAGTTTCTAGCAAGTCACTCAAGATTTTCATGTCCAAATTATATCACTATGTTATCGACAACGGCAAAAATTTAACAAATTAAAAAACAGTACAACATTTGAAAGTTTTGTAACAAAAAGTAAACTCTTTCGACAAAATGTTGACAGTCACACCGTGTTATAAGTATGACAGTGAGCTTGTTTGGCCAAATATATGGCAGGCACCCGCTTGACACATAACAGGAAACTTGCAATCCAGACTGAGCATGCTCAGATGCAAAGGATTGTGGGGATTATCTGTGGTTAAAGTAATATCTAATCTGGAGCTACTGATAGAGTAAACCTCACACAATGGTCAGGGTGACTATAAATTGATTATTTGTGGTTACAAACAATGTATCATTATTGTTTACAATACTAATTGATTAGTATTTGTTATCACATTTCCCATGATGCAATATTCAACATGTCAGGTTTGCAAGTTCCTTATTGTCTAAACTTGTTTGCTATCTATCACAAATAATCTATCAACATCTGAAACATTTTTGTTCGAGCTGTTTTTGAAAGCATTGACCAGTAATATTAACTATTCGTTGCGTCAGTGCAGTATGGTCGTATCTGCCTATACGATTGCATAGGAGATACGACCTTACTGCACTGATGCAACATATTGTCATTGGAGTTAGGTTACTTTATCAACAAAATGCAATTATAAAGTTTTGTTGTTGTTGTTGTTGTTGTTGTTGTTGTTATCTTGTGAAGTCATGATGGGAAAATGGTTAGAGTGTCCGGCTTGGAATCTGGATGTCGCAGGTTCGAGCCCCATCGCTGCCATTTGTTTCTGAATGGCTACAATCCTTGTGGGCAAGATTTGAACCATGATTGTGCCTCAGTCAACCCAGCTGTATAATTGGGGACCTGGTAGGATAGAGGTTGCAATGTGAATGCTTTAACCCTATGTACTTATAAAGGCTGCAATGGATTGTATGCTCCTCAGGGAGTTGAGGAAGTATAAAGGGCTGTTGTGTTACAATAAATCCGTGCCAAGGGTATTAATTGTAAAGTGCTTTGAGAACAGAGTGGAAAGTGCTATATGAAAGCTAACGTTTTTATTATATTAATATAAATCTTATTATGTTTCAGATAAATACCTCACCAACAGGATACCCCTCTCTGCTAAGTCATGCAATAGGAAACACTTTAAATCATCCAGTTATGCCATTATCAGCGAGTTCAGGAACTGACATTATTACTGAATTTACACCTATATCGCAACCATTGTCGTGCGATGTCCATTTATTGAATTTGAGGCATTTACATGATATGAGGGAAGGTTACTCAGAACCTGGAGACGGTTCTCTACTACTTCTACACCGACACGGTTTTGACTGTAAATATCCAGCTACAGCCATGACGTGTACAACCAATCAGGGACAAGTAAGTGTGTGAGACCGTCTAGCTTAAAGAAAATTGTATGGAAGTAAGACCTCTTAGCATGTTACAATTTTTTTGTATGGCAGCCTTCAGCCAATCAGGGACAAGTAAGTGTGTGAGACCTTCTAGCTTAAAGAAAATTGTATTAAAGTAAGACCTCTTAGCATGTAAACAAAATTTTGTGTGGCAGCCTTCAACAATTAGGAAACAAAAAAGCCCATACTAATATGAGTAAACAATATGGATTGTTTTGAAAAATTTTTGTATTGGTATGTTTTCCTGTTTGATGTGTGTATTTTTAGCCCCCAATGGGCACTGCTCAGAGGGACTATTACATTGGTTTCTGTCCCTCTGTGTTCACCCTCATACATGTATCTCTGGCATGCACCGACTGATTTCAACCAAACCTTGCACAAAGGTAACATGCTGTATGAGACACATGCATGTCACTTTGTCTTTGTTCTGTAACAGAATCAAATATGGCCGAATGACGGCCATATTTGTTGTCTGTGTATTTACTCTCATATCTCCATTTTCAACCAAACCTTGCACAAAGGTTAATATGCTAAATTTAATCTGTTGTTTTTTGTTTTCTTTCAGGTAACCCTAGGTGATATATTTAATGAAGACTTTGTACAAATAGATGAAGCCCAGTCAACAACTCTTACCATGATGTATGACAAAGGAAAAGTTGATATATCAGAACCATTCAGTATACAACCTATGGAAATCACAGCATATAAGCTCAAATTTAAATAGTGCATAATTCGCCCCCCCCCCCCCCCCCCCCCCCGCCCCCCCACACACACACATATATATGTATATATGTATAAATTTGGTATATGTAAAATGTCTATGCTGATTTGGTCGTCTGATGATCACAACATGAAACACTGTAATGGCTCCTTAGTAGCTTGCTTGATATTGTTATATATATATATATATATAAATATATATATATATATATATAACATCGCTCTACATATATATGTATTGAGCAGTTTACTCCAGTATTGACATTTACATGTACTGAGTATATATATATGCATACACATATATATATATATATATATATATATATATATATATATATATATATATATATATATATATATATATATATATATATATATATATATATATATATATATATATATATATATATATATATATATTTCTATAATTTGATGTACTTGTCAGCAATTACAAGATCCATCACTTCCCACTACAAATGTTTTCTGTTCAAGTTATCGGATTATTTCATTTAATGTATCGACAAATATGAATACTTCCTACAGTTGGAGAAGTAGAAGGGTAAAAAAAAACATGATTGTGTGGTTTTCTTTTAAGAAAAATGAAAGAAATCAATAAATGAACATGAGAGGGCGTTTTATGTAACTTGTTTAGTAGACATATTGTTTATTGATTAATAATTTACAGGTCAATAATGGTAAGCAATTATTACTCAAAAAAAAAGATTTCTCAAATAGTGTATAATGCAGGGCGCCACCTCAGTCAGCCTTATGAAATCTTTTGTTTTTATTTGGCAAAGGTATTGTAGTAACTACACTGTCATATAGAGGTTACCAAACTTACCAAAGTTTGTGACTCTCATTCATTTCACATTCAGATTCCTCCCCAATTATGTAATCATGTAATATTAGGCCAAAAAAAAAAATTGCTTCTTGTCGGGACAGTTTGTCTAAAAATGGTGCAATGACATGTTTTTTGGGTGTTATTTTTATTTCTTTATTCTTAACAAACCTGTCACTCAGTCTACTATTTATGGCAGTTACTGTTTGTTTTATTTAGTACTTTAGAGCAAGTGTGTGTGTAGGGCAGATATCATTTGCTTGTTCATGATCGGCTCTGCAGTTGTCTTCACTGAAGTAGGGAGGGTTATTTTTGTGTTTCCCCATGGATCTACAGACTGCATGGGTTGAACAAACACACTTAAAAAAACGAAGCAAGGGTACTTAAATGATTTGTGCACTGACCAGAAGCAATTATCTTTTTTGGGCCATATTATTACAACTTTACTATCACTTTGCCTTAGGCCAAATAAAAAAAGTTGTTTGGTTCCGGTTACCTGACCCCACCTAGTTTTTCACACCGACCCTAAACTTATTTGACATATTTGAGAAAAATAATAATAAAATCACGAAAATCGTTAGGTCTCGCAAGAAATAGTGGGTGCGGACACTGACATCAACTTAAAAAGACAATATGAAACTATTCTTCCAATCTGTAATGGCTGTACATCTGATAGGAAGAAATAAACAACACAGAGACCATTTGAAAAACAATGGAAAACCTGAACTAGACACTCACACATGAAAAAAAATATACAATAAAATAAAATGAAAAGTCCACCTACCCCACCTATTTTAAAATTGAATGTATATATATATATATATATATATATATATATATATATATATATATATATATATATATATATATATATATATATATATATATATATATATATATATATATATATATATAATATAATATATATGATCAGGGTACGTTTTACAACTTCAAGCAGAACATCCCCTGTAGGAAAGAAAATGATTTTTCATAAACTTTGGATTCTAGATTCTAACAAAGTTGAACACCAAATTGAACAATTATATGTTGTTCCCCAATATGTTTTTAGTTCAGCCAATCAAAATAAAGGTAACCTAAGGGGGCCCTTGTCACTGCGTTGCTCGACTTTATTTGTCATATGTAAATATGGGATCACCCTATATGGCATGGTTCATTAGCATATGTAAATAGGGATCATCCTATATGGCACGGCTCATTAGCATATGTAAGTGAATGCTTGGCTAGTCTCACACTTGAAAAGTCTGATTGCCTCATTTGACTGCTCATATTCATTAAGTGTTAGAGTGTCAGAAGTCACATTTCTCAAAAAAATGTGTGATTTTGGCATGGTGTAAAACTTGGAAATGTTGCATGTTGTCTTAAGAAGCGATGGAACTATTGCACATTCGGCCTGTGCATGCTTGAGACTAGCAAAGCATGTACTTATATTATGCTAATGACTCTTGCCATATAAGGTGATATGCTAATGACTTACCATATATGGTGATCCCTTACACCTGGGAAATAGTGAACAATTGTTGTTCAAATCTCCGTGTAACTATATGTAATATACATTCCTGATATCTTGAACATCCGAAACGTAACCAGACTGAAATTTGTGGAATTAAAGTACTGGAGAGCAAATATCAATTATAAATAAAAAGATTTTGAATAGAGAAAAATTTCTATAAAATATTATAATGCTGTCATTTTTAGAAAATGATAAATCTTTTATGCTCATTTTGCTAATTTAAAAAAAGTGCAAAATTAATATTTTCACTTCAAACATTCTGATTTGATGTTTGCCATATGGAATAAGCTTAATATTGAAATGTTAAATTAATAGTCAAATTTATGATAATGTATGCAAATGTTGAATTTGCATATTAAATCTCTATGTTGATTGGTTACTGTGGTTGAATGTACACATTTTAAACAGGATTGTAAGTTGGTCTGTGTTTCTGTATCTTAGCTTTTCTGTGTTGGTTTACTTTGTTAGGGTGTCTACAATTTTCATTTCTCCTTTCTGTTATATTTTCTGTTGTCATGGCGACTTTGCATTCAGTAGGTTTGAGAAATGACACAACAGTGATCCTTACCTAAGGTTTATTGTGATTGGTCAGAGAAACATGTAAAAAGAAAACTTTTTTAAGGTTCATCGTGATTGGATGGAAAATAATGAGGAAGCCATGATTAAATTGTTTTGAAAATTAAAAATCGAAAATAAATACCCAATACTCATCCATATGGCCACTTTAAGAGGTACGACTGGGTGATCAAGAAATGTGTTTTGTGTTTTCAGCCTTCTTGTAAGATACTGGTATTCTAAACTAAATCTATTGTTCTTCAATGTGATCGATTACACAAGTGGATGACAGCGGTTCCTCTGATCAGGATAGTGTAAACATTGGAAGTCCCAAAACACTACCCTGCAAGTTCATTGAACTCTGTCAATATTATCTCAGTCTGTGACACCTCCCAACTGAGACTATAATTAAACCAACATCCATTCAATAGCGTATCGCTGTTATATCAACATGTTGCAACAATAGTTTTAGTTTGTGTTTGTCTATTGTCAATCTGATTAAACTCCGATGTAGTGTACACGTTACAATTTCTGTTTGGCTGTTACATTTACTGTCATTTGTTCTTTTGTGAGCGATTGTTACATACATCTGACACAATAGCATAGGTTTTCCTGTGCCAAACGAGCGCATTGAGTGAATTCACTCAACCAATGAAAACATGTAATGCACCAAAACATACAGGTACAGTACTTCAAAGCACTCTATTCGAAAAGGGCTCGAACACCGAGCACAGACAATGGTGTTTTTGTTATTGTTTAGTGGTTTTCTTTCTTTCAATTTCGAATGTTTAGTGTTATATTGTAAGACAGATTCTGATTGGCTACTTGTAAGTATGAGATTGGGTTGGGAAAACCAATCATATTGTGTCAGATGTATGTAACAAGAGCTCACAAAAGAACAAATGGCAGTAAACGTAACATCCAAAAAGAAATCGGGTACACTAAATCGGATCTTAGTGAGATAGATTTATTGTCAACCAAAGGCTCAATTACCAGAGTAATATTTGTCAACACCAAACACGTTGAAAGTTTTACCTATAATGGCAATCATAGGATAGTTCTGTTCAAGCCTTCAATATAAAAAGTGGCTTAAATTATTTTTAAAACTGAGTGCTGCATTAATTTTGTACTGTCACTGTCATATCAAATCATTTATTTTGATTACTTCGACATCCCAACCGTGTACAGCACCTCACTAATTGTTTATTTTGCAGTTAAAGTTATCTCAATGTATGTGAGAAATGTCATATCTGATAAGTAGAATGCTAAACTAACTCTAATTCCACTGTAATGTATAGTAAAACATATAAACTCAGGTTATCCTGTACTTTTTAACACATTTCAAAAGTGTGTACATGTAGTTTGTGCAATTTAATGTTTGCCATGTAGTTGTACGTTTTCACTGTAGCGCCGAGAAAACTGAATTTTTGTCAAAAGTTTTGGAATGACATCGTATAAAAGCAACTTGCATATCATCAAACTTGTTTACTTCAATAATAGTTCATATATATTTTCCAAACAAATATTCTTTATAATCATATTTTTTGAAAAAATGGTAAGGTGGACAGAGCTATGCAATAACATGGGTTACACATGGGTGTCACATGTCAACCATGAGTAGCTGTGTGAGTACCACATGGGTGTCACATGTCCACCATGAGTAGCTGTATGAGTACCACATGGGTGTCACATGT
The DNA here is from genome assembly GCF_964340395.1 of Glandiceps talaboti. Taxonomy (NCBI): domain Eukaryota; kingdom Metazoa; phylum Hemichordata; class Enteropneusta; family Spengelidae; genus Glandiceps; species Glandiceps talaboti. The sequence goes on along the minus strand of NC_135567.1, from coordinate 13,260,646 downwards.
CAATCATGAGTAGCTGTATGAGTACCACATGGGTGTCACATGCTTACTATGTGGGTAGCTGTAAGGGGTACCTTATGGGTGTCACATGTCCACTGTATGAGTAGCTGTGTGGGTATCACATGGGTATCACATGTCCACTCTGTGAGTATAATACCACATTGGTGTCACATGTTCACTATGTGAGTAGATTTGTATGCACACATGGGTGTCACATGCTCAGTATGTGAGTAGCTGTAATGGGTACCTTATGGGTGTCACTCGTCACATGCGTGTCACATGTCCACTATGAGTAGCTGTGTGAGTATCACATGGGTGTCACATGTCCACTGTGTGAGTACTACCATATGTGTGTCACATGCCCACTATGTGAGTAGCTGTGAGTGCACACATGGGTGTCACATGTCCACTATGTCATTGGCTGTAAGGGGTACCTTATGGGTGTCACATGTCCACTGTGTGTAGCTGTGTTGGTACCACATGGGTGGCACATGTCCACTGTGGGTATCACATGGCTGCCATGGCCCAGGGCACATGTCGGTTGATAGCTGGAGACCTCTGGGAATGCATATGTTGATAGTGTGAGACTCCAGGGTATGTGTCTGTTGTTCGGATGACTGTGGTACTTGACTAGTTTTCTGTTTTGTGCAAAATAATTCATATCAGACTGGACTGCTTTACTCATTTAACTACTATCAAACTTTGTCCATTTTCAAAATAAAGAACTTCACTTTAAGTATTTTTCAGTTTAGAATGTAAAGTTAATATAGGAAAGTGTTAATTTTTTATCTTCAAATTTTAAATTAGATATGGAACTATAGCAGTATTGATATCAAATGTCATGAATATGTGAATGACACGAACTCAAAATTCTTCCCTCTAGCATGACAGAGACGACATGTGCATCGCATGATGATGTCATGGATATCACATGGGTATCACGTGATGAAGTCATGAGTATCACATGGTGAAGTCATGGGTATCACATGATCAAGTTATGGGTATCACATGAATGCACTGTAGGGCTAAGTGGCAATGTACTAAAACCATATGCAATGCAAGTAAGACTGCTGTATTGATGTATTTAAAAAGAAAAAATGCCATGATACTGTTCTATCGTCCATGGTAGTCATAAATTAATACATATTTGTGATTTGTGATATGACGATTTGCGAACAGTGCTGTAGCAATGTTTCCGAGGGTACTTTTCAAATATACTATATGATTTCAACAATAACAGTTTGAATTTAAATTTTTTTTTGTCAGAAATAAAGTAATGTAAATAAAAATTTTGAAAGTATGTTTCTCTAATATATGAGTATGATTTGTGTAAAACATTGAAGATAGTAATTTGTAGATGATAGAATATTGAAATCTGAATAAAATTTTCCCCTATTGTATAGCTTCTGTGTTTTTTTTGAGGAGGACCCTTGCTTCGAGAGTCATTCAGTTATGGTGTTGTGCAATCTGATTAAAATCCAACGTGGTGAAAGTGGCTAAATGCTTTACTTACCTCTATTTCCATCATTTTGTGTTGTTTGTTTTTGTTTCGAGTGATCGCCGCCTTCCCACGCGATCCCTCAGAACAAAAACAAACGACACAAAATGATGGAAATAGAGGTAAGTAAAGAATTTAGCCGCTTTCACCACATCGGATTTTAATCAGATTGGATGTAGTGTATCAGAGCAAGATTGAATCACCCACCTTCAGCAATTGATACCCCTATGTAAATAATAGAAAGTCCAGATCATTGACAACAGACCCTGTCTACCCAGGTTAAGTTTGACTGTTCTTTTATATAAAAAAAACACAAAAATCTACTGCCGCTTTATAAATGATTTGATTGATTGATTTGATCACAATTTACATGGAGTCATCCTCAATGAAGTAATTCATACAAATTAAATTTTTGAATATTTTACAGACAGGACTGGTATTTGTATCAGAATCATGTTTCATGTTGCTGTGCCCATCAATATACATATGGCAAAGCATTTGACTGATGATTTTTGTGTGAGCGAGACTGTAATGGTGTCATTACCCCCGGCTTATCAGCCTGCCCTGATAGACTTTTGTTTGTGGAAATGGAGATTAGACTGTGCCGACAATGGCTCATCTGTCAGTCTATGTGCAAGTCAGATTTACATTCATTCATTTTTGGAGGTCACACAAATAAATTCAAACTAGAATTTGAATTTTGAGTGTCCATGACTTGGCTTAATTTGGAATAAATATTGGCAATAAAATGTAAATATTTTGTTCTTGGAAGAGGTTAATACAATTTGATATAAATTTTAAAGAAGGGAAACTTCAGTAGTGCCTTCCCTGTGTCACACGTGGATCATGAAAGTCAGCCATTTTGAAAAAAAATCCAGCTTGACCTCGAATGTGACCTTCATGACATGGATGTCTATATTTCAGTTAATGTGTGTGGAGGAGGGGGGAGAGGAGGGGGTCAGGGGGCAATTAAGGCTGAAAGTGGGTAATCCCCACAAACTGTAACAATTCTTGGCAAAATCTTAAAGTGAATAATACATTAAAAGACACATTTTGTTTAAGGTAGAGAAAAATTGTCATCTTTTTTATTTATTTCAAGATCTCAATATAATCTCAAATGTAAACTACAAACTCAATAAATCTAAGAATGAATAAATAAAATTATAAAATGATCTTTTAAATAAAACTACACAAAAGCAAAGTCTCTCAGTTCCCCTGACATTATGCTGTACAGACTTTCAAGTTATCATTCAGTGGCTCTGTTTGATGCAACCATGCAGAAACCATTCAGTGGCTCTGTTTGATACAACCACACAGAAACAATGAAGAAACTGCACATGCTACACTTTAAGATGGCAAATTTACTGACTAGTTTTTTTTACAACGTTTTGTCTGTAAATGAAATGAACTGACATGCACCATGGAAACATCTAATGCAGACATCAAAACATTGGCATCCGATATCCGTTTGTGTGTGTGTGTGTGTGTGTGTGTGTGTGTGTGTGTGTGTGTGTGTGTGTGTGTGTGTGTGCATCTTGTCGCATTATGTTTGAATGGTTTATTTCATAATAGACAAAATATAACAAGAAATTGCTATCATGGCATCTTAGTGTAGAATATGTTGTTTCTTCATGGTGTCTGTGTGGTTATATCAAACAGAGCCACTGTATGGTTTCTGTGTGGTTGTATCAAACAGAGCTGGTGAAGAGTAATTTGAAATAGGCTGTACATAAGAGAATATCTTTTCTGTCCAGTTCATATTTTTGATATCGAGTTCACGTCCCAAACAGGAATTAAAGTCTGCTCTTCGGAGCACCTAAAAAAAATTGCAATGTAATATGATTAAAGAAAAAGAAGTGGATATGTGAGAAAGAGCACCCTCTACATGACGAAGTGGTTGGGTAAATATGCAAATCAAATCAGGGCCATAAGTCAGGGTTTTGTCAAAATTCAGATGTTCAAAACATTAGAGAATGGTTTGTTTTCTATTAGATGATTAGGCATGAGAAAATGGTTTGCTTTTGATTAAAAATATGGTATGGGAACACACACACCCAAATAAATGTATCAGTACCATCACTCCCTCCCCACAGAAGTTAGTTCTGTCAAAGTATGACAAAACTGTATTGAAGGTTGTTGCAGTTGTGTAACCTGTTCAAAGTTTAAAGGGGGGTGCCACAGTTGTATTTTTGTCATTCTATTCCCTGGATCCGAGTTTCTGCAACACTCACTCTATCCAGCATGTCCTGAGTACTTTCAACCCAGTATTTAGCACACCCCCAAAGTTGTTAAGAGAATGCCAGGATACAGAAATGTAGATTTATAAAATCAGCAATTCGTCTAAGTTAAGACACTTATTGAATATTCATGTTCCTTCTGCTTTGTTTGGTGCTGTATGTGAACATTTACATACTGATTTAATATGACATTGTGACCAATCAGCATATGTGTCAATACCAGATTGCAATGGTTACCAGGACAGGCTGGACAGCGGATGAATGTAGTGGAGTCACAGACCTTGTGAGTAGATAGGTTTTTACTTACTAGACAAACATATAAACCTCATTTCCCCATGGACCACCTTCACCGTCTGTTTCACAGGTATCATACTGACCATACTTATCATAGGTATCACCAGCATTTAAACTTGAAGCACACCACCCACTGTGTTGTAGAGCAAAGTATTGATAACCAAGTCCAAAGGCCACTTGGCCACATTTCTCGATGGCGTTATCACGAGATCTGTATTGACCATCTAATCTGGGATCACTACCTTCTAATGTTGGTATTGCTCTGCTAGATGTGTCTCTATAGCAACCAATTGATTGGTAAGGGCTGGAGATTGAGAAATAAACGAGATATGATGTGAGAGTTGGGTTTAAAAAAACAGAATAGACATCATGTTACTGGCTATCGTATTGCTCTTTCTTTCTCTCTGTCTCTCCCAGATATCTCACTCCCTTTTTCTATCTCTCCTCCAATCTTTCTCTTCCCAGTTGATCTCTTCCATCCCCCTTCTCTCCCCTCTCCCCTCTCCCCCTCCCTCCTTCCCTCCTTAGCTCTCACTCTCTGTTTCCCTCACTCTCTAATAATATCTTAAGTTCTTCATCTAGACACACTTCAAACTCTCCTTAACAATTTTGACCTGCTCATCCGGTAGTTTGTTAGCTTTGAGATTTCTTTGTGACCAAATTTATATTTCCCCCAACAATATGTACATTGTGTCTTTCTCTTTCCCTTTCCTCTCTTCCTACCTTAATGTCCTGATTATGACCATCCCTCCCTTCCAACTCCCTCCTTCCATGACTCCCTGTGTCTCTCTGTCTCTCCCTCTCCCTCCCCTGTCTCTCTCCCTTTCCACAAATTCTCCTCCTCATTCCTGATTCCCCTCTCCCTCTTGACCAATCAAACTTACTGTATGTTATCTATCCTGTACACATGATTTGCCCAGCTACCACCTTCACCGTCACTTTCACAAGCAGTGGATGGTCCGTACATTGCAAAGGTTTTACATGCAATTGGACTTGATGCACACCATCCACCATGTTGAACAGCAAAACACTTGAACCCACGGTCAGCTGCTACAGCAGCACACTTTCCTAAAGCATCTAGACGCCCTCTGTAGTCAGACCCATCTAGTCTTGGATCACTGCCCTCTATAGTTGGAACAGCACGGTCTCCTGTATCTCTAAAGCAACCAATCGAGCTGTAACCTATTCAATGAAATATATATATACGTATATCTTAATTTTATGCAAATTATGTAGGTGTTCCTGCCAAAAAAAATATTTTCTTATATCAATATCTTAGTGAATTGGCAATCTTTGATAAGTGTGTATTAGTGTGTGTGTGTGTGTGTGTGTGTGTGTGTCTGTCTGTCTGTCTGTCTGTGTGTGTCTGTGTATGTGTGTGTGTGCATGCGTCCATCCATATGTATGTATGTATGTATAACGTATATGTATATATATGTATGTATGTATGCATGCATGTACGTATGCATGCATGCGCACGTGTATGTGTGTGTGTGTGTGTGTGTGTGTGTGTGCATGGATGGATGGATGTATGTATGTATGTATGTATGTATGTATGTGTGTGGGGGTGAGGTTGCAGAAATCGATTGTGGAGATGCATGGAGAGAGGTGAAAGCAATAACTGAACAATTTTAAGAAAATATTTTCAATATGTTAGATATACTGACTGACTTTTCAATATTGTACACCAAGAGGAGTTAAGTGAATCATCTGCTAAAATTGTTGCAGACTGCAAACAGGAAATTGAGAATACAGCGCCCTCACTCCAATTGGGGGTATCATCACCTCATAGTACTGTTTCTTAATAGCTTTGTCCATTAGTATTCTGTAGAAGTGTATATCAGGGATGTTTTTCATATTGTTCAGACACCAAGGAAAGCAGCAGTGTTCTATGATTAACTGAGTAACCTATATCATGTATACCCCAATGTACACAGAAACAGGAAGTAGAGCGCCACCATGGCAAATTTTGGAAAGGCCTATTGTACCCTAACATCAACAGCTCCCTCGACTGAATGTTGCGAGTGCTGTGCTTTAAAGCTGAAAGTGTATAATCCAACCCGTGCCTCGATATTGAATATTATAATTAGCACTACTATATATAGACATCGAGGCAAACCAAACTAACATGCAACAGGATTCAAAACCAAAAGCAAGCTTTAATTCGATATTAATAAGGTTATTGGTGACAAGTGTTTTGCCAGGGCTGTACTTCCGTTAAACATATTACATTTATCAATCAATCAATCAATCAATCAATCAATCGATGCAATTTATATAGCGCCAATTCCACTATGACAAGAGTTCAAAGGCGCTGTACAGTCAAAATGTTTTAGAAAACAGGTAAGTCTTTAAGTGTTTTTTAAATGTGATTTATGATACAATAAATAGAAGCAGTCGACAATACGTTTAACGGAAGTTGATCTGCAAGTCTCACACGTCACTTCCGCCTAAAATCAATGGATGCCAGCTTCCTACCAATAAGGGAAAGTGAAAGAAAAAACGCATTTCAATTAATTTAACATTCAATTATTTATTAATTAAACATGGTGAATTCACACAACATATATTTCCCTTAAATTTATTTACTTTCAACGAAGCCCCCCCCCCCCAAAAAAAAAAAAAATAAAAATAAAAAATAAAAAATAAAAAATTGTTTCTGGTCAGGACATTTTGTCTAAAGAGGTGCCACAACGCGATTTTTTTTATTCTCAACAAACCTGTCACTCAGTCTACTATTTATGGCAGTTACTATTCTTTTTATCAAGTACTTTAGAGCAAGTGTGTATGTAGGGCAGATACCATTTGTTTGTTCATGATTAGCTCTGCAGTTGTCTTCACTGAAGTATGGGAGGATTATTTTTGTGCCCCCCCCCCCCCGATCTGCACACGGCCATGGGCTGGACAAACACGAAAAAAAATTGACGTAGGGGTATTTAAGTGATACACGCGCTGACCAGAAACAATTCACTCATAAAAATACTGAAATGAAATGGTGACTTACTGACGACAGCTGCCTCTACAAGAGATTCAAACACTCCGACTAAGATGAACAAGAGGGCGATCTTCATGATTGTTGTACAGATAAGTATCATTGGTGGTAGATATCTATAAGATATATAATAAGTTTTCATAATTATTATACCATGCGTATGCCAAAAATATGGAATATTTTCACAGGTCGTTCTACATAGCGACAATGCGCGTCTGTGTCATGATAACGTGTGTCTACTTCACTGGTTCTGTTGTGTTCGAAATATGAGTCAAAACGTTCAAACTTGCCTTTACTTTCCCTGATTTTTCTTTGATATCACTGGCTCTGGTATAATTATGCTATTCTCCAATATTGTTCTGTATTCAGCGGGAAAATACTAGTAACCTAAGGGTTGTCACTATGAGTCGATAGACGAATAGTGACAAAGGCCCCTTAGGTCACTCGCATTTTCCTTGGCAGAAAGAAAAAAAATATTGGGAACATCTAATAGTATTAGCCTGATTAGGATTGGTTAAATGGGATTTCGTGACTTTCGGAGAAGGAATCGACCTCACATTTGTAACACATTAACTATAAATCAGTTTGGACTGAACGTAGCACTCGGAGAATGAAAGAAATAATTCAGCCATGGGTATTGAAGACGGAGCAAGACCGAACTCCATACCATATAGTTAGGCAAAATAAAACAATGTGTTTCTGGTAACCCGACCCTAAGCATTTGTTTGATATTTAAAATAAACAGATAAGAAATTCCTCGGCTTCTTCTCCTCTATTTTCTTTAATTTCTCCAGTTTAGCGATGTATGTACATATTTCATTAAATTATAACAGATGGGGTATTTTGACTGATTCTGGGTCGAAGCAATAATTTTCAAATATGAAAACAATTAAAAGGATAAAATCAAATAAGATAATATCAAATCAAATCAAATCTCAAACTATCTAACATATTTTCTTAAAACGTGTTATCGGAAACACGGTTCTTTGTTTTCGCTTCACCCATGAGCTAAATGTCTACCTTTATAATTAATTATTCTGAAATGTTGTGCAATTCCTGTGAAGTATCCGGTATGATGATATGGTATGGCATTATAATACCATCACTGATGTAATATATTCAAACTACAGAGGTACATGAAAGCCATTATCGACACAAAATTACGGTATTAATTTTCTCGTCCTCATATGCCAACATCCGCTTAATTACCACAAAGCTACCCAACGTGTATGTTCCCCAAAGAGGCAGAGATAACATTGTTCGTATCGTCAGCGGAAAATATGTTCTGTCTCCCGAGGATGCATAAAACCCTACACGAATGAAGCGAATGGGATTGACAGCTGTGATTCTGACCTTGCTGGCTGGCGGAGTATGAACTAGACTTCCAGTCGACTTTTCTATTGTAATATAATAAAAGATATTCTAGAAGGCGGTGGTTTTTAACGACTAGTTTTTTGAATGTGAAGGTTTTCACCGCAGAAACATCAACAGCATTTACATACCTTAGTCTCAAGTATTTGCGCTCCTGTAAAGCAGTGTTCAGGCTGGGTGTGTCAATTTGTGGAAGGCCGAGTGAGGCTGCCAAGTTAGACTCTTTTGCATTCTACTATACATCACAATGGCTCCACTTTGAGAGAGAATCCATTGGTTCGATAGATCTCCTATCAGATCAAATACACCTGTTATGCTAATACATCTGCTGACTACTTTCATATAAAAATATTTGCATATTACAGTAAATATACACTGCCAGTCATTTGTGGGCGTGGAGCTATTACAAGTTTGTCACTGATTGGATAACATATGGGACTATTCTAATACTCAAACGGGGACGTCCGTGATGTACTCTCTCACTCTTTGCTAACCAATCAAATTAAACTATGTATAGTGCTTCGCGTCATGTCGACCTTATGTGTGTCTTATATCTTAGGTTAAAAAATATTCGTGTTGTTCCGATTACGCTCAATTTCAGAATAGCTGGAGTAGGTAGATTTTTTATTTATATTTAATCTATTTCATTTTATCATTCAGGTGTGAGTGTCTAGTTCAGGTAGTTATGTTTTCCGTTGTTTTCCAAATGGTCTATGTGTTATATGTTTCTTCTCATCAGATGTACAGCCATTACAGATTGGAAGAACAGTTTCATATTGTCTTTTAAGTCGATGTCAGTTTTCGTATCCACTATTTCTCGCGAGACTTCAAATTTGAGATTGCAGCATAATCTAATGTCAACTAACAACTGTCAATACGTATATTCTAGAAGAAGAAACTTTTGTTGTGAGTATATCAAATAGCATCCTGAGTAAATTATTTAACATTAGGGCTTCAATGAATAGTGGACAGATGCCATATGACCGGAAGAGGGTAGCAGAGAGAGGGGAATCTTGGTGAAAATTGCGGGGAGCGGGTAGGCAAATCTGGCGGGAGGACAGGTAGTGTAATGTCGCAGTGGGAGGGTAGATACGAACAGCTTTCACTTTCAGTCACTCAAGCAAGGATGCACTGTGCAATATCTTACCCACAACTCTCTCTGATTGGTATGCTTGGAAGTTCCTTATTTCATAACTTCTTCAATAACCCATATTTGTCAACATTGTAAGCATAGTAATTACTTTTAATTAATATGTCAAAATAAAGTTCCAAATTTTGCATAAAATGTGCTAACAAGTAAATGAAACATAACTTGGGTAGACAGTGTGTATGATGAGTTTTAGTACGTAGATTTCTTTTGTCATACCTATTCAAATAAATATATATCTTTGGCAAACACATAAACAGGTGCATATATTTTCCTTAGTTTTGTGGAAAATATTTTGCATGTCTTTCAAGAAAATCTGTTGACAAATTTCTAAAATTGTTACTCCTACAATAAATCATTGATACCAGAACCAATGAAAACATATACTGTATTCAGAAACTAATCAGTGTCAATTCTACGTTTTGAAAATGGCAAAAATATTCTTTAAAAATCCTGTACACAGGTGAGATTTGTCTGACTTCAAGGAGCTGATGTCCAACAGTACAAAAGAGAGAGTTGTGTGGGTACAATCTTGTACAGTGGGATGCCAAGCATAGGGGGAATTGTTGAACTTCCCACCCACCTTCTAGTGACAGTGAATACTTCGTTCAGAATAACCTCATGTGTTTTGCATGTGAGTATGTTCCAACATAGATCCACCACCAACGGAGTGTCTATGGTTCCAACAGTAATTAGTACTTGGCACAGGTAGATATATGATACACCGTCCTTACAATATTCAAAGCCTAATCACATAGCGATAATATTCCGCCAGGTGTTAACTCATTAATATTCATGAACTCAATAACGGTAGGGGCTTCGAAAGACACGTTGTCTTTCATCGCACCGTAAAGGGAGGATAGTGAGCCAAGTTTTGATATGATTGTCTATGAAGTGTATATGGTCAGTCACTAAAGGATGTCAAAGACAAGGGAGTTTCGCAACCACCCTTCTAGTGACATCACTGTACGAAAAGTCAGAGGTAAATCTTAAGCAGAGGATGAGTTGTGTTGTGAGTAGGAGACGAAGTTCCACCTTCGACTAATTCTATTCCCCCCCCCCCCCGCTGACTTCTCCCCTGGGACAGTCAGAAGTTGTAGTACGTCTCATATTACCTCTGTACAGAGATGGTGGTTAAATGGGTCACAGGTAATGTACAGGTGGGTAAAGTTGGGTAAATTAGACTTTTCGTGTAGGGACAATAGTGCGCTACACTCAGACTAAACATTCAACAATGCTCGCGTCCCAATAGGGAACCTGCAATCCAGACTGAGCATGCTCAGACGCAAAGGACTATGGGATTATCTGTGGTTATCGTAATACCTAATCTGGAGCTACTGATCAAATTAACCCCCCACAATGGTCAGGGTAACTATGAATTGATTATTTGTGGTGACAAACAATGTATCAACATTGTTTACAATACTAATTGAGTATTATTTATAACCACATTTCCCATGATGCAACATTCAACATGGCGAGTTTGCAAGTTCCATATTGGACATGTTCTTGATGGAACTGATAGTGTTTTAGACAGTACATTGGCCTACTCTGTAGACGAGAAAGACTAACACTACTACCTTATTTCAACATGTTGATTTTTTTGAATTTCCGTCCTTAGGATATTGTACAAACGTTAGTCCTTCGCATCTGCAGGTAGGCTAACCATAAAGGTGCAATACTTTGATTCGTAGAGAGACAAGTCCTCACAATATTTATAATATTCAAAATTACTTTAATGCAAAACATAACAAAAAACTGAATTACAGTTGTTAAAAATCCCTAGATGAATACTCGAGACAACTGACTTTTTTCCTTTGTAAGACAAATATCACTTTAGTCGTCATTTTGATGGGGATTAGGTATTTATTTTGGATTTTACTTTATAAAACAATTTTATCATAATTTCCTTCGTGAACAATCAAGGTGAAACAATATATGCCAAGTCCTTGTTTGTAACTTAGTACATCGCAAAAGATTAATAAATGTGTAAAATCTTTGTTATTGTATGTACAATAACAAACTTTTTACATATGTTTTAGCTTTTTGCAATGTATGGACTTAAATTAAGACTTTGCCAATATTGTTTCATATTGATTTTGTCAAGTAGAAAGCCATGATAAAAATGTTTTAGGATTTCAAAATTCAGAATAAATACCTAATCCCCATCCATATGGCTACTATTAATTCACAAATAACAACTATAAATTGAATAGAAAAATAGACAATAAATGCGAGTACTGAAATGACAAATGTTTCTTAAATGTATGAACCTGACACTTTTTATTACTAAAAACCAATTTCTCTTATTTCGCAGGAAAATAAAGACAGTAAAGTAAGTAGTAACTAAAATGTCTTCTTATACATGAAAAAAGGTTCCACTCTGGTTATTAGTAAAAAAATAGTCTTTGAGAACAAGATGAAGATAGTCAAAATCACAAAATTCTTCTATTGGCGAAAATATTTAGGTTTACAGTGTACTGGGAAGAATAGTCCTGATTCAAGATTGCAAACTCCAAGTGTTGTCTACGCAATGCAGATAGATAGTATCTTCCTGGCTACGTCACCACAAGGATAATTTCTCTTCCCGAGGATATCTACTTTCGACGTTTCAATGGACCTGGGAATGAAATCATTAAAGATTATTTAGTATTGTAACAGTTTGCTTGCAGTGAGCTAAGGAGAGACTTCATTGCATTCTTGATACTGTGGATGGAATGCATAGCATTGACTTTGTGTAGAGTGAACCAAGGAAAAATAACATTCTACAACTTTGGAATGAAGAGCGTTGACTTTGTGTGGCGTGAGCTGAGAAAAGATAACATTCTACAGCTGTAGAATAAATAGCGTTGACTTTACTTGTGTGAATTGAGCTGAGGAAAGACTTCATATAGTATTCTACAACTGTGCAATAAATACCGTGAACTTTGCGCGAAGTGATTTAAGAAAAGACAAAGGTAAATGTATTCCCCAACAAAGAAATTAAAATAAGGGAACAGGGTTCTTTTTCAAAAAAATAAATAAATAAATGCTACCGTTTATTACGGTCTATGTGAATGAAATGAACCACTTGCACAAAAAGTCAAACTTGAATACAAGCATGGGGTTGCCTAGGAACTGTACTGCAAGTAATGAAACAAACAAGCAAACAAACAAACAAACAAATAAATAATCATAAATATACACAAAGAAAGAAGGTCAGTACATAAGTAAATGAAAATGTCTTAAAGGCACGACTGCCTGGGCCTGGGCCTATTTTGCCTATGACTGACAGTATGCTTGGAGGTGGAGAACTTGTGATGACTCGCTGGCAAGTAATCACCAAAAATATAAACATTCCCTATATCTGGGTTGTTCACATGCAAAGGCCGCATATTTGAATAATCCTGAGTGACACACAATCTAAACAGCTGTTTGCAGTTGAATTTGTCTCATTTTGAAAGATTTTTTCATTCTATGAAACAAACAGATTGCTTTTCAACTAATTTGTGTATCAAGTTACCACCCTACGACATTCACAAACAATTTGTACACGATACATGACCTGTGTATTTCTTGGAGCACAGAAAAAATGCTTAAAACAAGACCCAGAAGCTAGTGCTCTGTACAACAGTTTGAATTTCCGACATTTGCATAGATTAGCCATAATCCTCTTTATATAGGACAGTTGTGTGTTTATATAAATTTACACTGAGGTTCTATATACTCGATTTGTTTGACAGAACTGGATGAAGAGGAGCTTAGTCTCTTCAAAATATTTGGGTCAGAACTATATGGTTTCTTGATAATATATATGCAGCTATATATATATATATATATATATATATATATATATATATATATATATATATATATATATATATTATATAAGCATAGCAAGATAGTTTGCCATACATACCCGATATCTACATAGACATAAATGTTAATGTGCTTTTTACATTTACAGGTATTTTGTTTGTTTGTTTGTTTGTTTATTTCATTTATTTGTTTGTTTGTAAAATTGTTCCGGGCTCCCAGTGGTACAAAGTACATACCGTCTTTTTGCCAAATCGCTCCTAGAATTCTACCACTGATTGTTTTTCTTTCACCACGAGTGCTGCTTTTTTTTGCCCTCAATGGCTGTTCAATAGCTGCATATTGTCCATATCCTCCACCATGACCACCATGGTACCCCGGACAAGGTTCCCCGCGTAACCACTTCTGCTGAGGATACCCACATCTATATCCATAGTGACCATCATCTTTTTTTCCCTTGCCGCTGCTACGGTGGGAGCGAGTAGCATATACATAATCGATGAACGCTGACGTCATGATTATAAGAACCAGGATGCTGACCTTTGCCCTCATATTCTAAGATGTGAAGTCAAAATTTAAAAACAGACGAAAAATTAGTATCGATTACCCAGATTCTTGTCTTTGAGGGCGTAACCTCCGAGCGGCAATAATCTGGATAACCAACTGTTGACATGCTGATGAGCGTATTTGTGAGTGACGTTTATACCTATGTGGTAATTCCTAACTCAGCCGAGCTCGTTAGAATCTGATATTCTAGAAAGATAGTTAGAGCATGGAAGTATAACTAAACTTCCATGGAATGAAGAATCGTTTACGTTCTGTTGATCGTCCAACGACTATACTACTTAGATACCGATACACCCAGAACATAACAGTATGTCATGAATTTGTAATTACTGTGCTTGGGGTTTGACAAGACGTTGTTTGTGCCATAGACCCTTTCGTGTAGGATCTATGTTTGTACATGACGCCAAACACCCACTTTAAAGAGATGAATATCGCATTAGCTTACATGGGTGTCAAGACACTGATATCGCATGTCTGGAGCTAGCGTCCTAAGATAACAATAGGTTATGCATAATTATGAGCTTCGGAAATGAAACAAAGGACACAAAACTTTTATTTGGAGACACGTGCAAAAAACGTCCTGACTAATCCAAAACACAGCAATTACAAACTCATGACAGATATATAAAATTCATCACTGATGGAATATTTCACTTCTAATTAAACAATAGAGGTACATCAAATTCTTTATCGATACAAAATGTCATATCAGTTGTAATTTCCCGAGCCGTCGTCGAAGTCAAAATTTAAAACACATGATAAATGAGTGTCCATTACAACGACTCTCGCCGTTGAGGGCATAACCCCCGACCGGCAAGAACCTGAATAACTGAAACTGACCAGATAAACATACATTTCTGAAATAGAGGTTTCTACAGCAGAAATTATAATAGCGTTCAGGAGTGATAAACCATATCTGATAATAGCCACATTTAACAAAGGAACATCAACAAAAACCGATATGTTAAGTAACTTCCATCAAAGCGATATATTTCATATACAGGCCCATATAAAAAGGGGAAATATAAAATATATAACGAGTGTCATATTGTGCAATCAGAGAGGCATATATGATTACCATGACAACCTGAGCGATGTGCACTGACATGAATGTTGACATTTCCAAATGCAAGTACGGCTTCCCATACTTGTCTACAAACGTTATGGACATATTGTACTTTACTTGTACGATAGCGTTGTTCGGCTGTGTGTCGTATTTTATCGGAAGAACATCCGAGGGCTAGCTGATAGACTACTACTAGTAGTACTAGACAGGCTATGCATTGTTGTGATGCAGATTGTCTGCTTATCACAGTAGTGACGCTAATTAAATATGTAAGCTTTATTGTTTAATGTAAATAGAAAAAAAGACTTGATTAACTCGTTCATGGTGTAGACAAACAAATTTCCTTTACACATAGCTTTCGAAGTGTAGTAGCGTGTGCTTCCAGTTAAATATGGAATGACAAAAAGAACAAAATCAACCAGAAAACCCATTAAAATCACAGCAAATGCTTCAATTATTGCAACTAACGGACTTGAGGTATGAAAGAATAATTTAACCATGGACATAGTCCTGCTTGAAGACGGAGTAAGATAGAGATTCATTACCTAGCTGCAATAATTGTAGCGTTTGGTGTGATTTTGAGGGCTTTTACGTCTGTTTTTATGCCTTTTTTTTTTTCATTCTGACGTTTAACCCGAATCAAACGCTACAATTCCTCTAACGCAAACGCAAAATAGACGGAACCAAATCAGATCTGAATCGCAAAGTAAGGCGGATTTTTCTGCTAAATTACGCCTTACACCTGGCAAAATATTGGACATTTCCTAACGCCAACATTAATTACGGAGCCTTCAAGACCCAAGAAGTGTTCAGAGGTACCCCAATTCCGTCAAAATCGGCAAATGTAGCAAGGCATGCAGCAGTTTGAAACGGGTAGTACACTGACCCCTCGCTCACGTTTTCAATGTGGTCTCGTCTATTTGCATTTGCATTAGAGGAATTGTAGCGTTTGATTCAGGTTAAACGTCGGGACGAAAAAAGGCACAAAAACAGACGAAAAAGCCCTCAAAATCACATCAAACGCTACAATTATTGCAGCTAGCCAGCGCCACCTTCATGACAAAGATACCTAACCTAAGAACCTAACGTATGTTCTCTCCCCATATACCTCCATGGTCCTCCCAAGAGGCAGAGAAACATTTTGCGTATTTTCAAAATATGTTTTGTCTTCCGAGAGGATGCGTAACACCCTACACGAATGAAGAGAGTGGGATTGACATGTGTGATTCTAACCTTGCTGACAGGCGGGTATGAAGTGTGATATCCATATGAGATATTCTAGGAGATAGTTTTCTAACGAAAAAAGTTTAGGAATGTGAAACTTTTGGCTGCAGTGCGTACATACCTCAGGATATAAGTGCTTGCTGTCCAGTACCTTAGGATAAATTGCTTGCTGTCGTATGCTTCTGTCGTCACTGGCTGCGTATGTCGTTTCTGAAGACGCTACATCACAATAGCGGCAATATGAGAATTCATTGGTTCTCCTCTCTGAGCAGCAACACCTTATGCTAATACATCTATTGACTCCTTTCATGTAAAACTAATTGTAACTGTCTCAGCCATTCTTTTGTGGGCGTGGACCCATTACAAATCTGTCACTGATTGGACAACATTTTAGCGTACTTGGACTTTCCATTCCAACCCCAGGCAAATATTACCATTGTCATTCTTCAATTATCTGATCAGATCACAGCTGTGGAAAACTGTCACCTTGATTCTATTGTTATTGTTCTTGATGACTTCAATCACACTTACGGAAAGCGCTTCCTAATTACAAACAATAAATCAGGCGTGCAACCAGAGATAGAAAATCTCTGGATCACTGTTATTGTACTATACATGATGCTTATCGTGCCGTCGGTGGCGCACGTCTTGGTCACTCCCACCATGCCATGACCATGCCATGGTCTACCTATATCCACAATGCAAAAACGAATTTGAAGACGTTACAGTAAAACCAGCGGTAATGTTTCTATCTGAACTGAAACGGTATACTTTTACACTTGTTATGAATGCTATAAACGAGTGTAGCAAATAGAGAAAGTGCTTTACTTCAGTGTTACACACTGTACACTCGTTCTTATCACAAAATATGCCCGTCAAAAAACATACACATACCGTACTTCTTCCGAACACTGCTTACGTTGAAGTCGATGACTGGTATGTTTTGTTTCTGGGGAAGGCAATGGGGTTATGTTTTAGGACCACTTTGCTATCTACATCAGAATACACGTAGTTGCAAAGTGTGGACCCCGGGGTGTGGTCTCTTTTCTTCAAAACATTCACACCTATTCTCAAATAACTAGTCATTTGTGTTGGTGACATAAGTATGTCAAAGCATTGAATGTATTAGGGGAGATATCCCCGGTCAACGTAACCATAGTAACTGTCACGATTGTGATTTAGCCAGTTACAATTAATGAAGTTATCAATGACAATAGAACAATAGTTTGAAATAAAAATACTTTTAGTAGCACAATTCGTTGACTTGAAAGAATCGGGCATGGTTTGCATACTGGTAATAGAAGGCGTTTTTGAGAATTGAATTGTCCGTGGACGATCACTACCGAATAACAAATAGCGTGGAGTCGGAAGGTAAACAAAGATGGCGGCAATCAAGATGTGAATGATCGAGACGTGGAAGTGCTTCAAGTTCAAGTGAAGTCAAGGCAATTCAAAGACAAAAGATATTATATATGTATATTAAAAATAATACTGGTCCAAGAACGGAACCCTAAGGCACATTGTCATTATTTTTACAGCACACGAATTGCATTTCCGGCAGAACCAGTGTATTGGGCTGTCGCCATCATTAGCTTTTTCGCTGAGAAAATCGTATACTGTTCTTGTGACGTTTTCACATCCAATATGGTGGTAAAAATTACAAACTCCACAAATCAAAGCTGGAACATCATCCTTCACAATTTTCCTACAAGTACCGCATTTTTTGCACTGTTCCATCTACTATCTCTTTTGTCTTTGATCATGGTATAACCTCTAACACTTGGACTGATCACAGACCCCTCACCTAGATGGGTGGAGGGTCTATGGACTGATCAAAAGGTCTTTAACAGTGAAGTCAAAGGAAGTTATAGTAAGGATGTATAAGCAGTTTGTTCGACCTCAACTGGAATTTTCCATACAGGTGTGGTCACCATGGTTACAGAGAGACATTTCACAACTAGGGAAAGTGCAATGACGAGCCACAGAAATAGTAGTCGGTATGAAGAAACTCACATTAGAAGAAAGACTACAAGAACTAAATTTAACAAGGTTATCTGATAGGAGAAAAAAGGGAGATATGATTCAAGTAGTTAAGATTGTCAACACCATTGGTCAGTGTAATTTAAATTCGCAATCACCAGGACAACAACAGCCAACTAGGGGACATCATCACAAACTGTACAAACAATATGCTAAATTGGACACCAGGGAACATTTCAGCAACAGAGTCATTGACCATCATCATCATCATCATCATCAAAATTTATATAGCGCCAAATTCCAAAAAGTCAAATTGTTCAAAGGCGCTAGATGGTGTTCAATTTACACAGAATGCTCGCATAAACATATGATGTTTCAGTCGTTTTTTGAAGATTTCCATGACCAATGGAATAAACTGCCAGACGTCATCGTCAACATATGCGAATCATTTCAAAAACAATTACGATAACTACATGAAGGAACAGAGATATATATAGAATCCGAAAGGATTACTAGTCCTGTTAAACTAACTACTGAACTGAAGATAGAGTTACATTCACACATATGCACACACATGTAAATGGATATGCATTTTCACATTTTCAAAACACATACAGAAAATGCACACATTGTGAGTAAAAATATTCTTTTATTATTTTCATGCAACTTCAGGTACAATTACAGTGTATAAATAGTATACGTTATATACGTCATATCTACGCAGGTAAAATATAAATGGCATCAAATTACTTGGGATTCGGCAAAGATGTAACGTAAAAGGTAACTTTATTATATTGCAAAACTAAAACTCTGATAAATAGAGGTTGCATTCAGGTGTCTATTCCAATGTTAGCAAGGGCAAGCATTCTTAATGACCTTTACAATTTTCTATGACCTTGACCTTCAGGGTCAATTACTAAAGTCACGTTATTTCATGCCCATAGTGGTACAGAACAAGGGACATGCACATATGTATATGTTTGCTTGTAATATAACTTCTTACTGAATAGTAGCTATGTAAAAATTCATCATTTGCACAGTAGCTCATTGAATAAAGAAGACACAAACTTAATTCAAGTGTCTATCCATATATTATTACATATGACCTTTCACATGTCTTTATATATGTCCCTGATCTTTACCTTCTGAGTAAAATTTCAAATAAAAAAATATACTCTTCTATTAGTCACACAGCAATAAAGTAGTTAGCTACTAGCCCCATCTACACGGCACTAAAAATCCTACCTGAGGTAGGATTCAGGATAGTTTGAAGCCTGTGTAGACGCAAGCGCGTCCTGAAACCGTCCTGAAACTGTCCTGACTTAGGACACCTTTGAGAGGTTTCCTGAAACCCTACCGACTTCGTCCTATGTACTGTAAGGACGGAACGCGCGACATCTACGCTGTAACCTTCCTATGTGTAGACACAAATCTATCCTACCTCAGGTAGGACTTGGGACTGCCTCAAGTAGTACGACCTACGTGTAGATGGGGTTAGTGTATCTTCTTATTACAAGTGATATTGTATTAAATCTTCAACATCATTTTGAAATGGTAATTAATTTGTATAGTCATTTAACAGACCACTTTTTGTCCGACTTATACAAAATATCTCAAAGTAAACAGGTCAATGTGTTCTTTCATCTTGTAATGATAAATATGTTACTTCAAATGTAATACATACAAAATAAGCTAACGGCAACCACAGAAGTGAAGTTGCCAAAAGGTCATTCTTATACTAATGTAGGTGTGTTGCACATGACTAATTATGGTAAGTTATTAAACACTGGTTGGTTGCTTTGATAACCTGTAAACATATGCAAATGGCACGGATTTTATATTTGTGAAATTCCACACATTTGCTACATGCACACATTTGGCAGTGAATACTTGCCAGTTTCAAAAGAATGCATTTCCTAATAAAGTGGCCATATGTATGAGGATTAGGGAAATACTTTGGTGTTATATAACAATTTTATCATGGCTTCTTATTACTCGAAAAATCAATGTGAAACACAGAGCAACTCAATACATTGAAAAAAAGCTAAAAATGTGTACAGAGTTTGTTATTGTATGTACAATAACAAGCATTTTACTCATTTATAATTTTTTTTTTGCAATTCATTGAGTTACACATAAGGACGTGTCATATATTGTTTCACGGTGATTTATCAAGCAGGAAGCCTAGATAAAATTGTTTTATCATAATCCAAATATATACTCAAACCTCGTCTGCATGGCTACATTAATACGTTGTCCTAATATGGAACTTGCAAACCCGCCATGTTGAATGTTGCATCATGGGAAATGAGATAATAAATACTAATCAAACAGTACTGTAAACAATAATGTTACATTGTTTGTAACCACAAATAAACAATTCATAGTTACCCTGCCAATTGTGAGAGGTTTATTTTATCAGTAGCCCCAGATTAGGTATTACGATAACCACAGATAATCCCATAGTCCTTTGCGTCTGAGCATGCTCAGTCTGGACTCAGACCACTAACGAAGAAGTTGTCTGAGGTCTGGATTGCAACTGCAAGTTCCCTATTACGACGCATTAATTTTGTTTTCTAACTGATTTTTATTTCAATTTAGGAGTGGAGATATTGAATTAAGAGACATTCTGAAGAAGATTCGTTTAAATTTCTTTATTCGAAATGTCCTCTTTCCTCCCCCTTGCTATATTATCCTTGGTGTATTCTCTAATCTCTTAATACTTTACACTCCCACACATTCAAATGATACCCCGCTGCTAATATTGTTGGAAAAGTATCATCGAAAAGTATTTTCTTTAAGTTTGTGTAGTCAAACTGGGGATCATCTCTTTCTGTTGCCAAGGCATTTGCATCAAACAAATCGACAATTGCATATTGTACTAGGTCATACTGGACAATTTTGTCCTCGTTTTCCCTTTGTTTAACACATTCTGTGAATTCGACTTTATGGACACCCCTTTCTTCTGTAATCATATCATCCATACCACAGAATTTATCGTGACTAATTACCCCTACTATGCTAATGCTTCTACTTTCAGTGATCATTTCGGCTATTGCCTTTGCTGCTTCTCGCGTTAAGGGGTCTGTTATTATGAATACGGCGGCCAACGATCGATTACATTTCATACTATTACAGATTGCAATCAAATCATCATCTTCACCTGCATGTTCAATAAATACTATCTTTAAAACCTTGTTCTGTTCTATGGAGTCATAGAACTCTTTGCATGCACGTTTCCTGTTCTCTATGTCACCTACTGATAGATTACTTTCCAAGAGTATATCTCTAAACATCCTACCAGCTGCAGCTGTGTATGCTTCTGGGGGATTACCATGTACCTCTGTACCAAAGAACAGCGCATTTAATGTGGGATTTCGTCTTAAAATCTTACTTAGCGTTTGCCTTCTCTCCGCTAATAAAGCATTGGAGCTAAATATAATATCAAGGGATTTAAGCGCTTTATGACTGGCGATATATTCTCCAATAATTGTGAACACGATTTCACCCTTGTAATAATCACCTAGTGATAAACTACACAGACTGTCTGGAAGTCGAAATGACGAAATCGAGTACCTTTCGGCATTGAAACGGTAACGGTCAATGTCCGAACGGGAACACTCACTGTTATCTGTCAACATGCAACATCTAAGATTCGATAATATGGACAAGGCGGATGCGATGTAGGCGAGGAAACGTACCAGATCTTCGCCAAAGTCGATGGATATTTCTAAATACGTAATCGCAGTGTTAGTTTTGAGTACGTAAATTAATTCTTCCTGTAAATTTGTTGGAACACGAACACTCAATGATTCTAAAGAATGGCAATCTTTTAAGATTATGAGAATTTGTTTAGTTACTGTCGAGTGGGCAATATCTAAAATGGTCAATGTAGACTTGCGATTTGTCTTGGTACATTTATTGCAATATCCAATCACATTGGCCAAGGCTGATAAACAAGATTTACTGATACAAGAAAGGTATTTCCCTAAACGTATTCTATTACTACGAATAATATCACCTGCAATCAAACTTGTGAACTCTTCGGGGTGTCCTGATTCATACAAACAACTAAGGGCTGTATGACTTAACTCAGCGAAATCCTGACCATCGTCAGCTAATCGAAGAACTTTTGAAAATTCTTTGAAAAACACATCCACGCCTTTATCAAGCAATCCAGCGACAAACATACACACATTACTGAATTTCAATTCTCTCAGGATACTTCTTAGTGATTCCCCCTCGCGAATTTGATTTGTGGCTACCAGATAGTAAGCAGCGACAAATTCCTGGAATGATTTATGAATAAACACCCAGTATGTACGCGGTCGGAGCCTTGCACTACTGTACTCCTGGCTTAGAAGCCCAAATGTCGGTATATCACTTTCCGTCAATTCACAATCTTCAAAATCTCCCGTTTCAAACCTTACTTTGTCATTCTTTAAACCACTTAATGCCACCTTTCCGAGTTTCATAAACTTTTCCTTATGAGACTGTGGGATTTCCCTCCCTAAGGGTATATCTATACATTGCTTTTCACACTGTCGCCTGAAGATGCTCATTACCAATTCGGAGTATAATTCTGATCGTTTAGTTGGCAATTCCCCTGTGTTGTCCTCGGACAGTACACATAACAATAGGGCGTTTAAGGGATTAATTGCTAGAGCAGCTACATTTTCGTCAGCTTTTATTTTGTCCAAAAATTTAGTAGCCTTATCCATATCCTGATCGAAGTATTTCAGAATATACTCCTTAATACTTTCTTCACTAAACCCTTTAATGATGAAATGCTGATTCATCCATTTTATTACATTCCGTCTTTCTGTGCTACGAGATGTTATGATTACAGTGGACATTGGAAATGTTTTCCCTGTTATCAAATTCATAATTTCCTGTTTCTTGGCCGGTTTAAGCTCATCTGCTCCATCCAAAACAATTAGAATCTTATTTTGATTTTCAAGAATATATTTATGCAGATCATATTCATTGAAATTCAATTCTGATTTCTCAGGTAGCAACTGATCAAATATAGCTTTAATTATATCTCCACTCTCTATTAATTGCCTTAACTCTAACAAAATTAATAATTCATATTTCTCTATCATAGCTTCTTTACCCATAGCCCAATCCAATGCTATCTTTCTACAAAATGTACTTTTGCCGATCCCTGGGTCTCCTTCAACTAAAATCCTGCTATTTTCACTGGTACCTGAAAATGCTTCACGAAAGTCCACTCCTGTGGACTCAAACCCCCTCAGACTTCTCTTCACAAATTCTAGGTTCGTATAAACGTCACGTAACGGAAGTTGAAAGCCTCCTGTATACCAAGGTATCGGATTTATGTTAGACATCTTCTTTTCATAGTGAAACTTCAACCATTTTTGGCAACACTTTGCAACCCGGGTACTTTGCTCTAAGGAAAATGAAAAGTATTTTTGCATTCAAATGACCTGGAACTAGACTTCTTGTGCAATGAATATGGCCCCTACATGTCCTTATTTTCCAAAAAGTGCTCACCATGGGAGGGGGACACATCCTCCCTACTAGCTATCAGGGAGGATGCTGTTTCCACTCAGAATCAAGATTGAAAGAGAAAACCATGATCGCTAAGTATTTCAAAGTACAGGTTACAGCCCAATGTGAGACTTTTTTTTCGCAAAACTGACATGTCATCTATTTGTAAAGAAATCTCTCTACATGTATATGTATAGGCGCTGAAGTTGATTTCCACTATTAGGTTAATGTAATGTACCATACTGTGCATCTCTGAAGTGGAGTGGGGGATACTGTATAATTACACATAAAATAAGTGTAGCCGGGGGTGGGGTGGGGATTGGGTGGGGGGAGGGACAAAAACATTTTTAGAGTGTAAAGTGGGCCGGGGGGGGGGGGGGGGCTGCACATTTTTTTAGCATAATAATTCTCCCCAGGCCATTCTGATCCCAGCCTGAGCGATCATCAGACGACTGATAAATGGAGTTTGTCATGGTCGATTAGTACACATAAATGTTTATGTATTCCCTGTGTAACAAGATGGTCGGATTAAACTGTTCCTTACGGAGGTTTACTTCTATAGTTGGCGAGGAGATATTTGTTTTCGTGGCGACATTTCGAAACTAATTCAGATTTTTTTTTTGTTCAGTAGCTTGCTCTTTTCAGCAATTATTATTCACAGTTTCTAAGTTAAACACAGGTTACAACGTTTCATCTCTTTTGTGTAAGCAACCGCTTGTGTGATGATATCCCACTCAATATTGTATGGTTGGTTCCTTTCCTTCAAATTTCAAACTTGTTCGGATAGCTCTGCTCTATAGTATAGCACAGTAAAGGAACAGTTTAGTCCAACCATCTTGTTATGCAATGAATACACAAATATCGACCTTGGCAATCTAAATTTATTTGGTAATCGCTATATTTTATCCTACATTGAACTATTGATTTTGCCCCTTTAAACTTAGAAGAACGTCTATAGATATTTCCGCGTGCCAAAGACCAGAGGGTAGTTTTTCAAAATAAGGATTAAGGCATATTATAAATATATATAAATTACACACACACACACACACACACACACACACACACACACACACACACACATATTAGTTGTGTTGAGAAACGATTCTGACCTTTGCTTTTGTGACAGTAGGTTAGGAAATGAAATATCTAGCGTAGGTGGTAACTATCACCATGCATAACAATCCTGTAAGTTTCATAATGGCGGACATTACCATTAAAGAATGTCAAGCAACCATAGACGTTTTGGAGACGTCTTTGAGCAAACATACCTGTCTTGGAAACATAACAGGGTTCTTTCTGGAAGTTCGCAACTACCTCCTTTAAGTCGTGTCGTTCTATTTGCTCAAACAAGTCCAATAACAATTTAAGATTGTCCTCTGTGATATGTCCCTTCTGTTCAAGGCGATTAAACAAATCATAAGAACTGGTGAACTGTTGAGATTCTTCATAAGAAATTTGCTTTGGTGTCAACAAACCCTGCAGTTGTTTAGCATCAGCCGTGTCCAGGCGTTTGTTCAACTCATTGAACAGCCTATTTAGCCAACGAAGTGCAGTGTGATCAACCCCT
Source organism: Glandiceps talaboti (assembly GCF_964340395.1). Classification (NCBI taxonomy): domain Eukaryota; kingdom Metazoa; phylum Hemichordata; class Enteropneusta; family Spengelidae; genus Glandiceps; species Glandiceps talaboti. Next base: position 13,235,394 of record NC_135567.1, on the reverse strand, counting down.
CTTTCTTCCATAATGATCAACTCCTTAGAGTAATCCCACTCAGCAGCTGCCGAAATCTCAACTACGGTATAAAAATGGCGTTATATACAGAATGCATTGCAGGAAACTAACCGAGGTTTGTATAATAGGGTCACTCCGGGGGTGAACACAGTGTGTAATCAAAACATACATTGGATGACTCTATGGAGAATCAATCTATATGTACCACGATTGTTACTGGGGTGTCACTCAAATCCAATTTGAAATGATTGTACAGCCCTCCCACACTTGCTAGGGGAGCACCATCAGCAATTTCAAGAGCCATTTACAATATTCCATTGATAAAAATTTACGATGCGTAACTGAGGTGTTCTCCAAATATAATAAGGGCTATTCTTGGCACAACCGGCACGCATTGCTTCCCGAACTACGTACCTCTGAGCTCTGGCTGCAACAGAGGCATTTTAGTCCTCTGAAGGTCCAGGGGACTATTACCTCCGTTCGTCGGTAATACGTCATTTCTCTGACATCCAATATCCGATTTCTTTCAAACCTGGCACAAAGGTGACATGTTATATGGTACATATGCATGTCATTTTGTTTTGCGACATATGCAAATTTAACCGAATGGCGGTCATATATGTAGTTAAAATCAATATTTACAGTATAACAGTTACTAAAAAAGGTGTAACACACAGAGACTCCATTCAAGTGTGTATAGGTACAAGCTTTCTTTTAGGACATTAACCTTTGACCTGGACTTTCAGGGTCAATTAAATTCAATCATTTCTTGTCTGCCATTCTTAATTAGTTTTTGCCAATTTCTTTTAAATCATGTCCATAGGTTACAATATAGGATTACAAATATATATACATGATTTAGTTATAACCTTTTACAGAATGACGGCCATATTTCTAGTTACACAATCAGCATATTGCTGCATAACACAAAAACGTCAATATATGGAGAGTCCATTCAAGTGTCTAACCCCATATAATCATATGCAAGCTATTTTGTAAGAAAGTGACCTTGACCTCGCTCGACCTTCTAGGTCAATTATCAAAATCAACAGCTTTCTGGCATATTGCAGAGAGTCTTTAGCATTTCTGTGTGGCCAATGTCTTTCAAAAATGATGTCTAAAGGTAATGCAGAGAACAAGAGAAGAGAATTATATAATACATGCATTACTTTTGGTGCTCACAAAACATTTAAGTGAATGGTAGCCATATTTGTGGTGAACAATCAAGTTTAACTGCATACCTCACAAACTTTAATACCTGGAAACTACATTCAAGTGTCTATCCCTATATTATTAGGTGTAACATTTCTTTTGAGACCTTGACCTTCAAATATCAATATTCAGCTATTTCCTTCATATCACAATTGTTTTTAGCTTTCATTTATTTATTGCCACTAATTTCTTTTAAAATCATGTAGCCATGTCTTCTACGAAGACTTGCTCATATAAAGGAACAAAAAATATATTTGCTAATAACTGTTTTATTACAAAAAGTCATTACATTTCTTAAGTAGTGTTCGATTTTACTCATTAGCATAGATACAAGTTTAAAAATATAGAGAAAGATTGCTTTTGAATTTGCTTTATGACCTAATGTTTTTTGAAGGCATTGGTAATATGATCTTTACCGAAAAAAGCAAATTCATTACGTTCTTTCTTACAATGCTACTTGTGCAAGTTTACCTACAGATAATGACACGTCATAGTGCATAATATTGAGCACACAACAGCGGCAATTCAGGTTTCAGCTAACTAAGATAGACACAAATACACACAATTGCTGATAAGCTATTGAATGTAAGTTGGTTTGATTATGCACACAGTACGGTGGCATTTCTGATGACTTCCATGATACTACAGTGTTTACACTATCCTGATTACAGGGTGATTATATCTACATAATCAAGCATTGCTATCACTTACTTGTGTAACCTACCACATTGAACAGCAATAGTTTGTGCTGATCTTGATAAAGCGAAACCTCAATTGTGACTGTAGTAAGTCATTATGTCCTTCGAAATAGTTGCAAATCATTCTTTCATTGACTAAGACGTGAAACTGTTAAACACAGAACTGCCCTATATAAAGAGGATTATGGCTAATCTATGCAAATGCGGGAAATTCAAACTGCTGTACAGAGCACTACCTTCTGGGTCTTGTTTTCAGCATTTTGTCTGTGCTCCGAGAAACACACAGGTCATGTATCACGTACAGATTGTTTGTGAATGTCGTAGGATGGTAACTTGATACACAAATTGGTTGAAAATCAATGTTTGTTTCATAGAATGAAAACGCCTTTCAAAATGAGACAAATTCCCCTGCAAACAGCTGTTTAGATTGTGTGTCACTCAGGATTATTCAAATAAGCAGCATTTGCATGTGAAAAACCCAGATAGGGAATGTTTATATTTTGGTGATTACTTGCCAGTGAGTCATCACAAGTTCTCCACCTCCAAACATACAGTCAGTCATATGCAAAATAGGGTCCCAGGCCCAGGCAGTCGTACCTTTAAGTACTTTTCTAGTGACTGGGTAAATCTTTGTTAATAGGTGATTGCTATCATTTGATTGTTGCTATAGTTGTGGTGTAGCCTACCTGTAGACTAGAACCACTATCACTACTGTACACCATTCTGCTATCCTAACTGATATTTTGAGTTTTTGAATTTTCACTCTGTTCCCAAGTCAACCCTGACAAAGCCCGGCCCCACTATACACATAACGTGTTCAAAACATCAGCGTAAATTTGAACAGAATTGATATATGTGGGTCAACATGTAATTAAGGATTCATCATGTGACCTATTTGCATGATTTAAATATGTCTAATTATGTATTCGACCAATCACACTGTATATAAGAATGTCATTTGAGACTAGCTCTGAATGATTGTCAGAATAGCCTTGGAACGATAGCAAAAATTTAGAAAATCAAAGTGTCAGGATAGTGGAATACTGTAGTAGCGATAGTCGTTAAGTCTACAGATGTTTGCCTCTAATACTTCTGCAGTTCAGCCGTGCTAAAAAACTAATACACACACAAGAACAAGGAGAACACACTTTGTTTCATTAACTTTTCTTTAATGAATAAAGTCTCAATATACAAGACATCTACAGTACTTTGTCAAAATCTGACAGAATGTGACACCAGCAACCAGAGAATGTGTGCTTATTCATATTCGGGGGTCCAAATAAAACCATAAAACCTTAGTTTTTATCTTGTTTTTGATTTCTTCAGTATACTGGTATAATATAATAGCAGTAAACCACCTCGGGATGGTATATCAGTCGGTTTTGACCAGTGAACTCGATATATGTGCTCGGTATAGCTCATGCGTATATTTTGTTCACAACAAACCCTAGCCTGAAACTGCATTCTCTCAGACTCTCTGGTGGTGACTGAAATTGGAGGAGTCTGGGTAACCGATACTATGGAGAACCCAATATTCTAATAACTGTAACCATAGCTGTACTAGGTAAGTAATATTCTTAAAGTACAGCCATAGTTGTGCCACATTACACCAATATTTTGATGACTACAGCCCACAAGAACCCAATATTCTGAGAGCTTTAACCCTCATTGTACCCTGGGTAACCCATGTGATTAGTATAGCCCTAGTTGTGCCACATTACACCAATATTTTGATAAGTACAGCCCACGAGAACCCAATATTCTGATAGCTTTAACCTTCATTGTACCTTGGGTAACCCATGTGATTAATATAGCCCTAGTTGTGCCACATTACACCAATATTTTGATAAGTACAGCCCAGGAGAAGCTAATACTCTTAATATCTGATATACCAACTGTAAGCCTTGTTGAAACCTTTCTGCTAAATAGTACAGTCCTAGCTATGTATTGGAAAACCTAAACACTGGTAAAGTGGGTGGCCGTAGACTGAAAGACATGTCGTCGTTTGTGCTACAGTAACCACTTGCTACTTGGTTGGTGAGGGATTACATAACCACAAACAATGATGGATCATTCAGTCCAGGGCGCTATTACTGGCGCTGGTATAATTAGGTTATTCTCCAATATTTTTCTTCATTCAGCGTGAAAAAACTCATGACCTACGGGTTGGCCCCTGAGGTCACTCATATTTTCCTTGACTGAACAAAGAAAAATATTGGGGAATAACATCTAATTATAGTAAACACTGCCCTAACTCTTCTCTTGGAAAAGCTGTATAGTTACACTATAAGCACATTTAATATACATTTTCAAATAAAAAAGTTCTTGATGATATTATGATAAAAAATACATGGTGATGATCATGACTGCACTCCTTGCATTAACTTGTGTGCCTGTTTCAGTTCTGTAAGAAAGAACAAATTGTAATGAGTTGAGAAAAACATACTAACAGACAAGGCTTAAAGAGGAACACCACTCCAGCAAATAAAGGTATTTCCATAAATTTTGATTTGTTTAGTTCTTTCACAATTTTGCATCACATAAATTTTGCATGATTGCCAAGAAACACCAAATTGAAACTCTTTTTCACCTCTATTGTTTTATCAGTGTTATGTTGTTGCATCATGGGTGTTAGTGGTAGACATGAATATGGATTAGATGAACAATGAATATTCATGACTCCTAAGTGCTTATTTCCTTCACATCAGAAAACTTTAAATATGTAGTGGTCATCTAAGAACTTGGTCTCTTCTAAACGAAATTGTGAATTTCTAGAGAGGTCATGTGCTGTTGAGTTGGTGAAAATGACTTTTTACTGACCATTAAGAAACACCGCTGAGAAACACTCAAACTCACCACTGCAAAACACTGTAACTAAGTCGCCAATGAAAAACACCCTATAACTCACCACTGAGAAACACTCTAATTGACTTCCTAACTCACCACTAAGAAACACTGTAACTCACCACTAAGAAACACTCTTATTAACTCACCATTTAGAAACACTCTAATTAACTCACCACTATGAAACGCTAATTAACTCACCACTTAGAAACACTCTTATTAACTCACCATTTAGAAACACTCTAATCAACTCACCACTATGAAACACTCTAATTAACTCACCACTTAGAAACACTCTAATTAACTCACCATTTAGAAACACTCTAATTAACTCACCACTATGAAACACTCTAACTCATCACTATGAAACACTCTAATTAACTCACCACCATGAAACACTCTAATTAACTCACCATTTACAAACACTAACTTACCACTAAGTAACACTCTAATTAACTCACCACTTGGAAACACCCTTATTAACTCACCACTTAGACACACTCTAATTAACTCACCACTAAGAAACACTCTAATTAACTCACCACTAAGAAACACTAACTTACCACTAAGTAACACTCTAATTAACTCACCACTTGGAAACACCCTTATTAACTCACCACTTAGACACACTCTAACTCACCACTAAGAAACACTCTCATTAACTCACCACTAAGAAACACTCTTATTAACTCACCACTAAGAAACACTCTAACTCATCACTAACAAACACTCTAATTAACTCACCACTAAGAAACACTCTAAACTTGTCTGAGGTCATTGTGAATGATGATACTTCTGTTTGGTCCGTGTCTGGGTTTCTGACTTTCATTCGTATATGTATAAATGGTTCATTGACATCTTGAAGTTCACTACAGCTGAGAACATAATCCACTCTCCATTCTACCGACTCCAGATGTGATACTGAAAGAATACATTCAAAATAAACTAGGCTGCAATGAGAGAATTTGTTGTCCCCTTTTTAGGAGATAATTCTTGGTATGGTACCTATAGTAGAATTTTACCACCTAGGTGTGTCATAAAAACTGTACAGTACAATTTTACCACCTAGGTTTGTAATAAAAATAACAATTACTCAATGTTTTGCTCGACATTATAACTTCTGCTCCATGCACTGCACATGCATTACCATATGAGTGTGTAAGAATAAGTTGACATTCTTGTTCTCTTGACCCTCTAGCATGAGGTAAAGTGCTACTGCAGGTACTGAGAATAAGTCAACCTTTTTGTTATATTTTGACCCTCTAGCATGAGGTGAAGTGCTACTGCAGGTACTGAGAATAAGTCAACCTTTTTGTTATATTTTGACCCTCTAGCATGAGGTAAACTGTTATTGTAGGTACTGAGAATAAGTCAACCTTTTTTTTTAATATTTTGACCCTCTAGCATGAGGTAAAATGATATTACAGATACTGAGAATAAATCAACCTTTTTGTTCTATTTTGACCCTCTAGCATAAGGTTAAATGTTATCGCAGGTACTGAGAATTACAATCACTTAAAGCCTTGGATCAACACATAATCAACTCTCAATCTTGCAAAGTTATATGATATTGAAAAAATACAATCAAAATTTATCAAGCTGCAATTTAGTAGATAATCATGATCAACCATAATGAAAATAGTAATCCTGTCTCAATTCTATGGAATCAATTTTAGATATTCAACAAACCTGAATCATGTGACCTCTCGAATGTAGGGTCATACTTCTGACAAATCTGGCTTAGAAGAGGCCAGCTGTACATTGGCATGAGGCATTATAGGAGATAAACATAGTTAGGAACTTCACTTTTCATACAGCATTGTGTGATCATTGTGAAGCTCCGAACTGAGTTCAGCTTAACCCCAGCTTTTCCTACATTCACATCTATGGAGCAAATGAGAGGTTTATACTTACATCTTAAACTGTGTTTTTTAAAATTCTGTTGCATGGCATTTAACTTGTCACCATAGGTTTTACATAATGCCAACGAATGCTCTGTCAATGAGATATAAAATGATTGTTAAGAAAAATTATAAAAATACTTAGAGTAAGTTATTAATAAATTTATTATTACATTTTGTACCAGTGACTTCTTGTATCAGAGTCATATATGGGTAACATCGAGGGATCGCCGAATGACTACATATCATACACATTTTATATTCCCTGAGAAAAATTTAGATAGATAAGAAACAGGCTTCCCACAGACCACTCATTACAAATATAAACAACATCATCCAACCCCTACTGATACACAGACACACACACATCGTCCTTGGTACAAACAAGCTATTGAAAGTCATCACATTGCAGGCTCAGATTTTGACACATACAAGTGTATTGTTTCAAAGTTACAAGTGATATGTGTGTACACACATACAGTGCCTGCTTGTTGGCAGGAATGTTTTGTTTATATTTGTATGAGTGCCAGTATCGATACTCACAGATATTTGCACATTTGCTTGTGGTGGTTTGAGCCACACGTTTGCTCTCTGCACTTGTGAAAGTACGTTCACAGAGAAAAGCACTAGTATGAATACAAATATCCAGAGTGCCACAGTCACAGTGGAACTTGCATATCACAGGATTCAGTCAGAGATTCCATATTGTAAAATAATATTTCAGGGGAACACCACTCGAGGAAATAGAGACATCTTCATAAACCTTGGCGTCTGAAGAATCATTTCATGATTTTACATCACCTATAATTACTTGTGATTTCAGAGAAAAATCAAGTTCGTCTTGTGCCTTTATAGTGTATTTGTATTATGGGCCACATTGCATCATGGGAGTCAGTACAAATAAATATTCATGATTGAACAATGAATATTCATGAGATGTTTTACACTGAAATGGAATAAGTACTTAGGACTCATGAATATTCATTGTTCACCCAGTATCCATAGTTTATGTAAATGTCTATTTCTTGGAGTGTCATTCCTTTCAAATAACAACAGTTACCTTTTGGTAAACCCAGTTGTTGTAATTCATTAGATAAGGAATCTCCATCTACGTTATTTTTACCAGCACTGGTCAGGATGAAAGACAGTGCTGCAATGGCACCTTTAACGTCACCAATCTCTGTAAAAATATGAAGACAAATTGTACATTTTCTAATAGTAAAAATTGTATGTAATAATAACAATCTTTATTTATACTGGATAGTTCTTTAAGTATATAAACACTTGTCTCCCAAGAAGTCCAGTGAGGGCCATCCCTCATGGGTTCAGTGTTAATGCAGGAGGAAACCGGAGTACCCAGGCAAAACCTGCGTTGTTCGATAGAGTCAAATTGAACGACACCCTTCTTACTTATGTACAGTAACAAACATTTTACGCATTTATTAATCTTCTGCAATTTATTGAGTTACAAACAAGGGCTTGGCACATGTTGTGTCACATTTATTTTTCAAGTAGGAAGCCATGATAAAATTGTTTTATAAATTAAAAAATCTAAAGTAAATACCAAATCCTTATCCATATGACCCTTTTAATATTTCATCCTATAAATTATGGACTTGTTAAGCCAACATTGTCGTGATATAGAATGACCAGGGTATATATCCCATATTTTATGTTCAACTTGGCTTGTGCATGGTAAACGACAATCTGATTAAAATCTGATGTTGTGAAAGTGGCTAGATGTCTTTATTTACCTCTATTTCTATCATTTTGTGTCATTTGCTTTGTTTCGGGTGATCGCCGCCATCCCAATGAACAACACAAATGTCACAATACAATGGAAATAGAGATAAATAAAGACATCTAGCCGCTTTCACCACATCATATTTTAATCAGAATGGGTATAAGAGTACTCATACTTACCATATTTGGCATCTGCTGTTAACTTGTATACTTTCTCATACTGCAAATAAATTAAAAGTTTCGTTAATATCGTCTCAGAGTCACGTAAATTGAATTAATGACACAATGTAAATAAAACAGAAAATAAGTAAATTCAAAACATTCTTTCTGACGTGGCTTCGCAAACACTAAAATCTAGTGTCTAAAAATATCATTATGGTTAGATAGAGGGTGTTCACTGCTGTAGGGTCAATTGGCTATATTCATACTTATCAACCATTAAAAGAATGGTACTATTTCACACATAGAGGGCGCTATTTAATGTAAATGACCATACTTTGTTCATACATCTATAGTATCAACCATTAAAAGAATGGCACTATTTCACACATAGAGGGCGCTATTTAATATAAATGACTACCCTTTGTTCATACTTACGTCTATAGTATCACCTATCAATTCTTTAATGACTTGAGTACACAACAGTTTCATTTTGATGGAAGTCTGTCGATAAAATGGAAACACAGACGGTCTTTTGACATGGCATATATCACTGACGTATGACGAGGAAAAGACATATTGGCAATGCACAATTTTGGGTCATTGGGCTAAAAAAAGGAATTATTTCTGGTTAGCGCACGCAGCACTTAAATACCCCACTTCGGTCTTTTTGTGTGTGTTTGTCCAGTCCATGCAGTGTGCAGGTCCGTGGGGAAACACAAAAATAACCCTCCCTACTTCAGTGAAGACAACTACAGAGCCAATCATGAACAAGTAAATGACATCTATCCCACATACACACTTACTCTTAAGTACTAAATAAAAAGAACAATAACTGCCATAAATAGTAGACTGCGTTATAGGTTTATTGAGAATTTAAAAAAAAAATTGTTTCGTCACACCATTTCAGACAAACTGTCCTGACCAGAAACAATTCTTTTTTTTTTTTGGCCTTAACTAGGTCTTTGCAGAGCAGAGTGCACAATTTTTTTTTTAATTGTATCAATCTGAGTCGTTACAGCTAATTCAACAAAATAAAGAACGACAATGTTTGCATATATTCGCTTACTAGAATCGGTTTTCAACTTTGTCTCTACATTTGTTACCATGGTGACAGACATTGCTGCGGTTACACTAAAACTTAGTAGTTGCTTTGTAGTCTAGATTGAAGTAAATTTACTGTAAATGTAAAAATACTTACAATTTTTGACAGAGTAGCTATCTCTGCCAACACCCAGTCAGGGCAGTCTAAATCTCCACAAAACCTGAATCTCTGAAATAGAAAAAAACACAAACAGAATTTAACAACATTTTATTCAGAGTCTAGTCTGTCTACTGCCCTCTAGTGTTACTCCATTATGTCAGAATAGAAAAAAAATATTTTAATCAAGAAAATTGTTTACTTATATACTTATAACATTAGCCTTTTTCACTGTAATGTTTTTAAATATCTTTATTACAGTTATGTACCCAAATAGAATTGTAAATGTTTAGGCGTATTGCAGTTTTTTTTTTCTTTTTCGTCCAAATAAATTTGGAAATTTGTTGAATGGTCACCACAGGAGCAGCCCCCTAGTATTGAAGAAGCAGGAGGAAACTGGTGTACCCGGGAAAAACCTGCGTTGTTCGGCAGGGTCAAACTGAGCATCACCCTTCTTACCTGCTTACATACATACAGACCTGGTTAAATTCTTAATCAAACCCCGCCGACACCTTGCGGGTTCGAACCCAGGCTGCAGAGACAACTGATAACCCCATGGTGTATATATTTTCATAAAGTTATATCTAAAATAATCTAAATCTAATCTACATGTGCACAGTCAATACCAAGTTAAGTGGAAAATGAAACGGGCATATACACTGAAAATACGGAATACGGAAGTAGCTCTGTGGCATGGTGTACTCGCCCGGAGTAGGCGTTTCTTGCAAGTTTCACATCGATTCGAAATAGTACGCAAAATAGAGGCCGTGTCGTTTCAAATCCAACTTATAACAACAACTAAATCTCGGAAAATCTAATGAAAATAGGCAAAATCAATTGAATTGAGTAGTGAACACTTTATCGTCGAGAAAATGGGAATATTTACAGAGAGAAAATATCACTACTCACCATTTTGAATGACCTGTTTTGACCTTTGCGTACTTCATGACCTCAGCCTCGTTCTACCATATTTGGCTAGCGAGTTTTCGTTTTGATCAAAACTCTCTCTTTACAATATAATTTTTCTTTAATACTTATATTTTCTAATCACATGATATTCAATATCTCTCGGGTCTATATAAGTTGTAGACAGTTTAGTATATTTTTTCATAAATTTATCTTCGAACGAGGATAAAAATGTATCTTGGGTCACAGAGGTCAAAGTAATGGCGGCGCACACGAGTTGAAATATCTCCGTCTTTTTCGTCGAAACTTGGTCCAGTATCTCAGATTTTGGAAATATTATACACCCGGTGTCAAATTCTCATCATCATACCAACACTTCTTTACGTGGCTGAATTAATTTAGTGCTTATAAAACAGACATGGCCGGACTAAATGGATTGATAAACACGGCACGAGTGCAAACGAGGCTTTTACTACGAAGTGCTACATTGATGGCGCAGCCATGCCGGGTAAGTACAAGTACTTCACAAACACTTTTAAAGTCCAAGTTCGAAAAGGGGATTAACATTTAATTGTAAAAAACAGCAGCACCACTACCACAATTTACAACCACCACCACCACCACCACCACCACCACCACCACCACCACCATTACTACCACCATCACCACTATTACTACTACTACTACTACCACCACCACCACCACCACCACCACCACCACTATTACTGCCACCACCACCACCACCACCAATATTACTACCACCATCACCACTATTACTACCACCACCACTATTACTACCACCACTATTACTACCACCACTATTACTACTACCACCACCACCACTATTACTACTACTACTACCACCACCACCACCACTATTACTACCACCACCACCACCACTATTACTACCACCACCACTATTACTACCACCACCAGCCACAGTTCCTCTAGTATATAGAAAGTCATTGCTTTAAACGCAATAATACTAGGGAAACTGCAAGACTGCACAAATATTTTGCACGGCTTTTGAAATAAAACAAATGTTATAGAACAAGATTATGAAGATACAATGAAATAGACAAGTAATTTTACTTTAGTAAAGTCAGAAATGAAAAGTAAAACTGACAACCATGTAGTTAAAGATGATAGAATGTGGACATATATGTTCCCTGTAATTAATAATAATGTTGGTTTTTATATAGCGCTTTCCCACTCTGTTCTCAAAGCACTTTACAATTATTACCCCTGGCACGGATTTATAGCAGCACAACAGCCCTTTACACTTCCTCAACTCCCTGGGTGCACACAATCCATTGCAGCCTTTATAAGTGCATAGGATTAAAGTATTCACATTGCAACCTCTATCCAACCAGGTCCCCAATTATACAGCTGGGTTGACAGAGGCACAATCGTCGTTCAAATCTTGCCCAGGGACTTTAGCCACTCAGCATCATTGCTAACTACGACCGTTTTAAGACACCGTTCTTAACAAGCTGGCCCCTACTTCAAAGTGAAGTGGTAGAAATGATAACTCTGGTTTGCGAGAATGGCCACTCAGAAACAAATGGCAGTGATGGGGCTTGAACCTTGCAAAGCACAGATTCCAAGTCGGTCACGCTAACCATTCACCAATCATGACTCCACAAGATTCAATTAAGAGACAGACAAGATTGTTTTTGTTTTTTTATTAATTGTACCAACAGACAGCAGTTGTTGTAGAAAGACTAGTACAGCCTGGGCTTTCTAAGATAGGTGCAAGACCAAAAATCAAACCAAGACACAAAGTCTACAAAGTGGTGAAGGATACGAGAAAACCACCACCGAGTGAAATGCAGCTGATATTGATTCAAGATGTACAAAGTAAGTCCAAAAATCTGCTATCAAATAGCGCCACCAGTGGCCAAACTAATACAATCTTTTGTCTTTCCAATAACCAGCATGTGACTGTCAATCTTTTTGTATCTCCCACAAGAACTTCTGACAGTGTGGCAGAGGTTTATAGGAGCCATGGTACTACCAAACCAGAGTGACTATAGAGTTTCAATTAGGCGGCACAACAATTGTTACGTTTCACGCAACATTATTTGCAACAAATACACAAACAAAATACAGGTACTGATAGTTTTTCACACACATGAAATTTACTTTTCGGTGTCTGAATCTTCCTTGGTATTTTCAGTTGTGTTCAAAGTGAGATAAAATATATCATTTTTATATGCTTGTGTACCATCAGTGTCTATTGTGTTTTATGTAATTTATACAAAAAAAAACCGTGTGTGACACATAAAAAAACACTTCTGCCTAATTGGCCCTTGCAGACTGCAAACAGGAAATTGAGAATACAGCGCCCTTGCTCAAATCATCACCTCATAGTACCATTCCTTAAGAGTCTATTGTTATTCTGCACTTTGTTTTGTATACAATGATCTTGTGTGACACATAAAAAAACACTGTTCTACCTAACTGGCCATTCAAGACTGCAAACAGGAAATTTAAGAAAACAGTGCCCTCGCTCAAATTGGGGGTATCATCACCTCATAGTACTGTTTCTTAAGAGCTTTGTAGCCTGGTATTCTGTAGAAGTGTAAATCAGGGATGTTTTTCGTATTGTTCAGACATCGAGGAAAGCAGCAGTACTCTATGATTAACCGAGCAACCTACTGTATACCATGTATACCCCCAAGGTACACACAGACAGGAAGTAGAGTGCCGCCATGGCAAATTTTAAATGAGTTTCAGATAACTTATTCCCTTCCTCACAGGGTATGGTAAAAAGGGAGATATTGTAACTGTTTCTAAGAAAGTTGGTCGGAATAAGCTTCTTGCTCCGGGACTTGCAGTCTATCCACTTCCGGATAATATCCAGGAATATTGTCTTGCAAAACAGGTAAGATTAGAACTTTTTACTAATTTTAAATAATAACTTTATTGCCACATATAAACTTAAAAAGTTTACAATGGAAGTCGGTATGGTTTCGCAGTCAAAACACGAAAGATACAAAACTAGGATATAATACAATGACAGACACAAATAAAAAGGCAGTGACTAAAAAATGTTCTGATCTAAAGACCTGCTAAAAAACTGTATATCATGCTCTGTTTAGTGTGCGTATGGCCGTGGGGTAGAAACTTTTACTGAAACGATTTGTACGTGATTTAATTGATCTATACCGTGACCCAGAAGGCAGTAATTCAAACATATTGTGTGCAGGGTGAAATTCATCTTTGATTATTGATTTTGATTTCCTCATAGTGCGATCGATAAAGAGTGATTCAAGGGAAGGAAGGTCTGCCCCAATAATTGAAGACGCGGTTTTAACAACACTGTTTAGCTTATCATGGTCTCTACTAGTAATATTGCAATACCAGACAGTGAACGAGAATGTGAGAATACTTTCGACTACTGCACGGTAAAATTTGACCATGATCGTTTTGCTGACACCGAAACTCTTTAGGCGACGGAGAAAGAAAAGACGCTGACGGGCTTTCTTTACGACGTTATCTACATGCATTCCCCACTTAAGATCATCTGAAATAAGTGTACCAAGAAACTTAAACATTTCAACAATCTCGACCTGTTTACCGTGAACCGATAGTGGAATGTGTTCCATACTGTGTTTTCTAAAGTCTACAATAATTTCCTTGGTCTTGTCAACATTCAATTCTAAGTTATTTTCACCACACCATCCAACCAGCTGACTTATTTGTTCTCGGTATGCACTCTCATTGTTATTCTTTATAAAGCCAGTGACGGTAGTGTCATCTGCAAATTTGACGATCATGGAGCTATCGACACTTGGAGTACAATCATGTGTAACAAGGGAATACAACATGGGGGAGAGAACACATCCTTGTGGGGCACCTGTGCTAAGAGTAATTGATTTGGACGAAAATGAACCGATCTTAACAATTTGGGGTCTGTTTGAGAGAAAGTCTAAAACCCAGCGACATAAAGAGCTGTTAATACCGAGTGATATCAGTTTCTGGTGGAGGTTGGTAGGTATGATAGTGTTGAAGGCCGAACTGTAATCAATGAATAAAATTCTTGCATATGTGTTGGCATTTTCTAGATGGTTAAGGACATGATGTATTGTTAGGGAAACAGCATCATCTACAGAACGATTAACTCGGTAGGCAAACTGGTAAGGGTCAAGTGATCGGGGAAGAATGGATTTGAGATATTGTAGGACCAAGCGTTCTAACACCTTCATAATGACAGAAGTTAAAGCCACTGGCCTGTAGTCGTTAAGGCAAGTTACAGCAGGTTTTTTCGGAACTGGTACTATTATAGATTTTTTGAGTACATGCGGAACTTTGCAAAGGCGAAGTGACAAATTAAAGATACCTTCAAAGACTGTAGAGAGTTGACTAGAGCATGCTCGCAACAGACGTGGAGTTATTTCATCTGGACCTGCTGCTTTACTAACATTCATCCTAGAAAATATACGACTTACATCTGTATCAGTTATTGTAAAAGCCTGAGTGTCATTACCGGTACCAGTTACATTAACATAAGGCCTATTGTTCTGCTTGTCAAAACGACTGTAAAATACATTTAGCTCATCGGGAAGATTTTGATTCTGCATAACTATACGTTTAGATTTGCTTTTATAATTAACGATCTTATTCAGACCTTGCCAAAGTTCTCTTGGGGTATTCGCACTAAGGTTGTCTTCAAGTTTACAGCGGTAATTACGCTTGGCTTTCTTGATAGCTTTTCGAAGTTCATATTTCGCCCTCTTATAACTCTCAGGATTATTTGAATGGTAGGCTTCCTCTTTTACCTTGAGTTGACTTCTGATGCTCTTATTAAACCATGGTTTGTCATTAGAGTATTTTGTTACAGATTTTGATGGGATGCAAATATCCTCACAGAATTTGATGTAACTGATCACCGACTCTGTTAATTCATCGATGTCCGTGGCGTTTTCGTGAAACACACTCCAGTCTGTAATTTCGAAGCAGTTACGAAGGTTTTCAATAGCATCCTCTGACCATACGCGGATAGATCTTTTGACGGGTTTTTCACGTTTTAGTTGTTGTCTGTAAGATGGTATCAGGTAAACCATAACGTGATCGGAGTTACCGAGGGGGGCACGGGCAATTGACCGATACGAATTTTTCATAGTGGTGTAACAATGATCTAATATGTTTTCACCCCTCGTAGCACATGTCACTTGTTGGTAGTAGTTAGGTAAATCCTTTCGTAGATTAGCTTTATTAAAATCACCGGCTATGATGGAAACTGAATTAGCGTTCGAATTTTCGTTTTTGGTGACAATGTCGGATAATTCGTTGATTGCTGAAGTTGTATTTGCATCAGGTGGTATATACACCGCGGTGAGAATAACAGATGAAAATTCTCTTGGGAGGTAGAAAGGTCTACATTTAATTGTGATGGATTCAAGTTCAGGAGAGCACGATTGTGAAAGTACTTTGACATTCGTACACCATGCGTCGTTGACCATAAAACAGACACCTCCACCCTTCACCTTTTTCGTGCGGCTCGGAGAACGGTCTAATCTAAATATGGAAAATCCAGGTGGTTGCACAGCTGAGTCAGGTATGCCGGAATCGAGCCATGTTTCAGAAAAACAGAAAACACAGCAATCTTTAAAATCCCTTCTTGTTTCCACATTACATGTAAGTTCGTCGATTTTGTTCCGTATAGACCGAACGTTAGCTAAACAGATACTTGGTAGTGGTGGGCGTTGGCTTCGACGACGAAGCCGAACGAGGACTCCACCACGCTTCCCTCGTTTACGAATACGACTGTGCCGTGCATTGTTGTTAGACGGTCCATTACTACTTACGCCATGGACTACACGGATATCTTCCAAACTGTTCAAATCTACAGTAGGGTTGGTCTGCCAGTCACGAACTTGTTCACCAATGTACAGTAGTTCCTCACGGTTATATTTGTAGAGGGCTGAGACACAAGACACACAAATAGTTGACAGAATTATCAAAATGATGAGCGACTGCGAAACCATGTCGCCCTTTACCGGCGCCATTGTCAAAGGGACACAATGGGAAACAATGTCTAATGTTTTGGTATCAAAAACATTTTATGATATTAATAGGCACCAGTAAATACTGAATTGTGTCGAAACTGTTATCAAGAAGACACCACAGAAAGATTGAAAATGATATACTGAACAATACTTGGCATTTCCAGCCAAAATCCGTTATTGAAGAGCACCCCTAGTGGCCAAACTGTACAATCTTTTGTTTTTCATAATTCAAATTTTGTAATTTCTTGTGACCATCAAAGTCTGGTGTTCTCCATCTCTTTCTCTTACTGTGTGGTGACTCACAAGGAAACTTAGCTTTTATCGTGTCCTAGACTGGCACCAATCCCTGAATCAGGAAATTTTTTAGTGTCATATTCTTCAAACATTTTGAGTTTGTTATTGTTATTTGTTATTTAGATTTGCGAAGTAAAAATATCCTTAATCCTTAGTCAATTTAATATCAGTCATCTCCCAAGATTTCACGGTATACGTATTCACCGATGTTCACCGAACTGTTTTGAAGTCAGTTACAATTTCACCCAAAAGAACACAGATATGTTTAAAAAAAATATTTATTCAAATAAAGAATTGACTTTCAGTAGACGGTTCACTGATTGGATGAATAGCATTTATTTGTTTGTTTATTACTTATCTCCAGTTTTCTCCACTGAAAGTGAAATATATGTTCTTTTTTACAGACATCAGATAAAACTGAATCTATATCGAACCTCTCAGTGATGGCACTCAAAGTAAGTCAATTTATTTATTATTACTATTTAACCGAAAACAGACAGAACCCTTAGATTCAATAGTTCTAAAATTTCTTAAAAGTAAAAACTTTATTTTGGGTTTATCAGTATCAAAATTGTATAAATTATGCATAAAACCACCCCATGGGTCAAGTACTAATCTACTATAGGTTTAACAATGTCTCAATCCTAGGTTCTCATATTAGTGTTACCTTATCCGTGGAGCTATCAGGTTTATGTAGGATTATTCTTTTGGTGTAGACTGACTTTTTCATCAGCTCCGTCAGACAACTGTTTCTCACACCAACATTTTAATCCTAAACTAACATCGGCCTTTAAACCTGAGAAATGATACTTCTGTTATTTTGTCCTGTAGTCAATACAATATTCAACCATTGTAAATCTACATACTGATCATCATGTGATTGACATGTGATCATCATGTGATTGACATGTGACCGTCACGTGATTGACATTGTGACCGTCACGTGATTGACATTGTGACCATCATGTGATTGACATGATCATCATGTTATTGCCATTGTGATTATGTGATTGACATGTGACCATGTTATGATTGACATTGTGATTGACATGTGATTGGCATTGTGATCATGTGATTGACATCTGATCATCATGTGATTGACATGTGACCATGATATGATTGACATTGTGACCATCATGTGATTGACATTGTGATCATGTGATTGACATGTGACCATCATGTGACTTTTTTTGAACAGACAATAGAGTTTCTGAAGAAGAAACCAGTTACCATAGCAGTAAAGGATGATATCAAATTTGAGATTAGTAAATACCATGTATCTGATACATATGAAAGTAAGGTAAGTTGTGTCAGAATATCTTACATAGGTACTGTGATTGAGACTGTAAGATTGATTGACGTCTACTCTCCTCTCAACATGTGTTAATTGTTAAGAAAACCGATCGCACTTTCTGTTCTTCACTGACTACCTGTCCATTACAGGATTCAATACAACGTACTACTGATCACCTACAAGGCACTCAGTAACACTACTCCTGGTTACATCGCTGACTCGATTAACAGTAAGCCTGCAATTTATTCAAGAGTGGTGACACTTTTGGACAGTCACCCCCTCAGACTCTGAGAACATTGGGTGCAGAAGGAAGCAACCTCAGAAGCCAATCATGCCAACATTTTTGTGAACAGGAAAGTATGAAAATGTTGTAACAAGATGATAAATCTGTTTTATGTTTGCTGTATTTTCAGCTTGGTGTTGTTGTCCCAGAGAATGCCGTGACACTACCAGAAACACCAATCACAGGCTTCGGTGAATATCCAATACAAATTACTGTAAGTATACAATTACCTTATATGTGGGATGATTTGAGAGAAAGCTGTAATCTGATTGGCTCACTGACTATGAATTACAGGTGTAGAGTATAATATTATGTAGTAGTTTGGAACTTGGGAGTGTAATGTTACAGGAGGAGGGTGTTTAGACTGTAAGGTATGGTGAAAATTGCATAATTTGATTGGTTCACTGAATTTGAAAATTGCATAATTCGATTAGTTCACTGAATTTGAAAATCACATTATTTGATTGGTTCACTGAATTTGAAAATCGCATAATTTGATTGGTTTGCTGATGAAGTCTTACAGATGTACAGAACATATAATTTCTGCTTGAAAGGCACAATCTTATTGGTTTATTGACCGTAAAGTATTTGAAAGAAATTTAGAATCTCAGAAGGTTTGGTTTTTTTTCGTTTAAAAGTTTTTCATTCTATCGTTTTCCTAGATGAATGGAGTAGAGACAGTGGATACTAGACTTATAGTCAGACCGAAGAGAATAAACCAAGAACAAGATACAGAAAATGAGGACGATACAACAGAAACAGACTCAGATCAACCGTCATGAAATATCTCAACTGTTAGTTATTAAAGGGGAATTCCACTCCAGCAACAAATAGAGACTTTTTTTATCACTCTGGAGAGTCATTTTATAATTTTACATCACCTACAATTATTTGCGATTTCAGAAAAACACTAAGTTGATTGTGTGCATTTTTGGATCTTTGCTATGGGCTATTGCATTGTGGGAGATATCAGCAATACATTATGCAATGGTTGAACACTGAATATTCATGTGTACAAAATGTTCTACACTTCAGTGGGAAAAAACAGCTGTTTTAATATTAAGTGTTCAACCATTGAATAATGTATTTGTGCTATCTCCCATGATGCAATATTGGGGAATAACATCAAATTATTGAGCAGTCCATGGTAATAGTTATAAGTGAATCTAGAGATTTAATACAGCCAGGGATACTGTAGTGTTGAACACTCAACAAAGGTGGGGTGGGGGGGGGGGTGGGGGTGAGGATGTTGTGAGAAGACCAAAGATTTTGTTTGGTTCAATAAAATACAAATTTATCTAATTTCAATGCATGTTCTTGATTTAATACTTCTTGTGTGTTCTTTTAAATCTGCTCTTTGAGTCGGTTTGATTTTTATTGGTCAGATTGTCTGCTCAGTCTCCAGGATACACCATGTTAGGGCGCCCTCATCAGCTTACAAGAGAAAGTTGATGTGAGGGCGCCCTCATCAGCTTACAAGAGAAAGTTTAGTCTGCAATGTTCTCCACACTATAGAGAAAGCATGGTACAAATAGTGTCCTTGCCATATTGGCTGCCATGCTTGGCAGGTTTCTACCATGCTTTAAAAGTGTTCTACCATCCTTGAGCTTTAGTAATCTTTGAATGACAAAATTATAATAATACTTTCACATCAAGAGAAATGGCTGATCACCAATGTACATGTGTGTATGTGTTAAAATAAACATGTCAGAGTTTGTTCTAGTGTTGAAGACATGCATATTGATATGCTGATTACTATGCAAACTGATATGCTAATTACCATATTATTTAGATGCAAATTAAAATGTTACTTATATGTAAATTAATATGCAAATTAAAATTTTATTGATATGTAAATTAACATGCAAATTAGCCACCATCTTCACAATCTAGCAGGGAGTACACTGCGTTAGAGTGACTTTTAAGTGCACAGAATAAATCTCGCCCAAAAACATATAAACTCAGATTGTACCCCTTTAATATAAATCATGACACAGAAAGTAGATGTTTGAAAGTTCAGATGTTTAATTTATTTGATTTGGAACAAAATTAAAAATACAAAATTGTTTTCTGTAATTGTGTTCTTTTACAATGGAACAGTTAGAATAGACATTCCAGACTGCAAACAGGAAATTGAGAATACAGCGCCCTCACTCAAATTAGGGGTATTATCACCTCATAGTATTTGTTAAAGACAGAACTGCCCTATATAAAGAGGATTATGGCTAATCTATGCAAATGCGAGAAATTCAAACTGCTGTACATGTACACAGCACTAGTTTCTGGGCTTGTTTTCAGCATGTTTTCTGTACTCCAAGAAACATACAGGTTGTGAATCATGTACAAAATTGTTTATGAATGTCGTAGGATGGTAACTTGATACACAAATTAGTTGAAAATCAGTCTGTTTGTTTCATAGAATGAAAAAAAAACCTTTCCAAATGAGACACATTCCCCTGCAAACAGCTGCTTAGATTGTGTGTCATTCAGGATTATTCAAACATGCGGCATTTGCATGTGAAAAACTCAGATATAGGGAATGTTTATATTTTTGTGATTACTTGCCATACTTGTTCTCCACCTCCAAACATACACTCAGTCATATGCAAAATAGGGTTCCAGGTGACGCCAGTTGTATGTTTAAGAGCTTTGTCCCTTGGTATTGTGTGTAAATCATTTATCACATTTTGTTCCGAATAAAATGAACTTTAAGTGCCACCGTGTGACTGCATCTTGTTGCAGTCTGTCTAAATGGTTTATTTCATTCAGACAAAAAGTAGCAAGAAATTGTGATCTTGGCATCTTAGTGTAGAATATGTTGTTTCTTACTGGTCTCTGTGTGGTTGTATCAAACAGAGCCAGTGAACGGTAATGTGAAAGGGGCTGTATAAATAAATGTAACCCAGCAGTAGGTATGAGATAAGAACAAGTACACATGTAGGTATAGAATCTAAATAAAATTTCTATCATTCTGTATCAACTACACTGCCCTCCCCCATTCTACAAAGTGTTAATCCCTGGGGCCATGCCTGTCTGAGGGTTGTTTTCCAGTTGGCAACGATCATAGATTTGGTCTCCCCAAGTATCTTAGATCACAAAAATCAACTTTTCATATTATTCTTTCTTTGACTGATCAGAATCTGTTTGTTTTGTTTTGTCATCACTGTCTGTTGTCATGGTTTCTTTACCAGTGTCTGTTTTATCTACTGTATCCTTCTTTTCAGTGTCTGTTTTCTCCGGCTTATCTTTCATTTCACTCTTTTCTTCCTCCTTTTCATCATCTTTTTTAGAATCTTCTTTTTTATCAGTTACAATCCCTTTTTCCTCAGTATCATCTTCAACATTCTGAGTTTTGTCTTTATCATCATTTTTCTTTGGTTTCACTTCTTTGTGTTTTTCTTCTTTTTTCTGTGTCTCAACTTCTTTATCCTTTACTTCTTTCTTGTCATCTACCGCTGTCTCTTCTTTTGGTTGCTCATCTTCTTTATCCTTTCTCTGTTCCTCATCTTTTACTGATGATTTTTCCTTCTCAGGTTTCTCTGATTTTTTTTCGGAATCCTTATTGTCTGGTACATCATTTGTTTGTTTATCTGCTGGAATGGAATCTTTTTCCTTATGTTCTGGAATATTTTCAGTTTTCTTTTCTTCTGATTCATCATCTGTTTGTTTTTCTTCTGACTTTTCTTCCATTTCTTTCCTTTCCTCTACTTTATCTTCTTTTGGACTTTCTTCAGTTTTTTTCTGTGCATCTTTCTCTTCTGTTTTCTTCTCCGCATCTTTCTCTTCTGTTTTTTTCTGTACATCTTTTTCTTCTGTTTTCTTAACAACTTCCTCACTTTTCTCCTCCTCCTTTGAGCTTTCTTCCACTTTGTCGGCATTCAGCTCTTCCGTTTTAGTTTCCTCTTCCTGGTCCGTCTCCATTTTTTCTGGTGCATCTTCATCTTTCTTCTCATCATCTTCCTTCTTTGATGTCTCTTTATCTGTAACTTCTGATGTATCCATATCTTTCATCTCCACCGAATCATCCTTGTTTTCCGATCCTTCCATAACATCACTCTTTTCTTTCAAATCCTCAGATCCCTCTGTTTCTTTTCCCTGTTTTTCCGGTGTTTCAGACTCTTCTGTTTCCATCTTCTCCTCTATATCCTTACTTCCCTCCTCTACCTTGGCATCAGATTCTTCCTTCTTCTTGGTCTCCGCATCATCTTTCTTGCCATCCTTTTCCTCTTCGTTAGATTTTTTCTTCTCAGCTGGACAGGATCCAGGTGGTGAATCTGATGTTTTTGGAGATTCCAATTTTTTGGCTTTGGTAGTTTTTTGATTGGTCAGTGGCGATGGTTGCGCTGCAGACGGTGAGAGCCCCTTAACTGGTTGTACTGCTGTTGCTGTCGCTGCACCAGGTACTGGTTGCAGTGTGGACTGCCCTGGTGACTGCGGCATAGTTTGAGCCGCTACCAATGCTGGTGGTAAAGGCTTCATCAACTCTTCCCAGTTAATTTCTATTTTCTGTTCACATAGCTGTACAGATGAAAAAGATCATATGTTAGCATACCTCTCAGATTTGAGAAGAAAGGCAATGTTTTAGTTTTAAGCTAAGCCTTTTTATTAAATTTACCACACTGTAAGATAAGAAAAGTGTTGTTCAGTTTGACTCTACCAAACAACGCAGGTTTTCCCCTTGGTACTCCAGTTTCCTCCTGTACTAACACTGAACCTTTCTCTTGTTATTGGGCAATGCCTGTTGGATGGTTTATAAATAAATAAATAAATAGATACAACTTCAGACATCAGAACATAGACAAACAGAAGCTGTTACAAACAGGGAAAGTAAACAACTGAATTGGATTAATAACACTATGCACAGCATGTTGGAAGTATAGAGACTTGTATTACATTTCATGGTTTGATAAAAACAGTTTTATGGCCTCTTTACATAATAGTTCACATTCACAAACAAATTTCCAGTTCCCCTGGCATTTCATGTACACATAAAGAGACCATAAAACTGTTCTTATCAAACCATGGTGTGTAATACAAGTCTCTGTACTTCCAACATGCTGTGCCAAGTGTTATTAATCCAATTCATATTTTAACTTTCCCTGTTTGTAACATGTTTCGTTTGTCCACGGTCTGATGTCAGCAGTTGTAAAAGATTAAGACTAGATGATGGTACTATTACCTTTTTGATAGTTTGTGTAAACTGTTCACTGCTGTCTATAAATTTCCTTTTCTTGGATTCAAATTTTTCCTCAATCTGTTGTAGTTCACTTTCTAGCTTTTTCTGT
This sequence comes from Glandiceps talaboti, assembly GCF_964340395.1. Taxonomy (NCBI): domain Eukaryota; kingdom Metazoa; phylum Hemichordata; class Enteropneusta; family Spengelidae; genus Glandiceps; species Glandiceps talaboti. Next base: position 13,211,560 of record NC_135567.1, on the reverse strand, counting down.
AGAAATATAAAAAAATATATACAAAATTACCATCACTCAGTAATTCTAATCAAATCATTGGAGGATTATAATCATTTGCAAACCCACCATGTTGAATGTTGCATCATGGGAAATGTGATAATAAATACTAATCTAATAGTATTGTAAACAATACTGTTACATTGTTTGCAACCACAAATAATCAATTCATAGTTACCCTGACCATTATGGGAGGTTTATTTTATTGGTAGCTCCAGATTATGTATTATGATAATCCCATAGTCCTTTGCATCTGAGCATGCTCAGTCTAGATTGCAAGTTCCTTCTTTCCAGGATAACGTAGGGTATGTATATTGAGGCATCACATGTTGTTGTGAACATTTTGATAATTCAGGGTTAATATTATGTTGCCATGACGACACTCACCTGATGTAACATCAGTGATTGGACTTGTCTCTTTAAAACTTGCATACGGGCGTTTGTGACAACCGAGCGTGGATCTGGTACGACGGAATCACTGAGGATTTCGTTGATGAGTTGGTGGTTTCGTAGATATCGTGCAGCTGCGACGTGCTTCACAGAGAAACCATCATCACTGTCTGGAAGACCAAAAAAAAATGCATTTTCAATAAACTGAATGAAGAATACATGTATTGATGTCACTGAAGGTCTGGCCATTTTGCAGGTAAGGCCTACAAAAAAAATCATTGAAAATTTAAAAAAAAAAATCTGCATCTATTCTAAAATTGAACGTAATCCGAACCACACATTTTTTGGGGGATTATTTTTTCCATGTCTGAGAGTCTAGTTCAGGGTGTTATGTTTTCTGTTGTTTTCCATATGGTCTCTTTAATAAATAAATTCATTTTCAATGTCGAATACAAGTACTGAAGTCTCCGAGGTTCTAGCCATTTTGCAGGTTATCAAAACAAAATTATTTTTCCCCTTTCAGAATTATAACAAAAATAAGAATACTTCGGCCTAAAAAAAATTGTGTGGTTCTGATTACGCTCAATTTTAGAATAGGTAGGGTACATAGAATGTCTAGTTCAGGTAGTTATGTTTTCCATATAGTCCCTGTGTTATTCCCATCAGATGTACAGCAATTATAGATTGGAAGAACAGTTATATAGTGTCTTTTTAAGTTGATGTCAGTTTCCATTTCCACTATTTCTTGCGAGACTTCACAATTTTAGGGTCAGCAGTGAAAAACTAGGTGACCAGAGTAACAGACATGAAATAATTTTTCTATTACAAGTAACAGACATAACTGACTGGAGTAACAGACATGATGTAACTTTTCTATTACAAGTAACAGACATTACTAACCATCTTCGTCTTCCGCTGGTTGGATACTCATTCTTGGTTCTGGCTTATTGTCCATCACTTGGTTGTCTTCTTGTTGTTGTTGTGCTGTGACCAAAAAAAAGCAAAAACAAATTTTTGTTAAGAGGCTGATTGTTATTTAGTTTTTATCATGAATCTGCAGTAATTGGTAACTGTTAAACATTCCATCAAAGTGGAGGGTGTAGGCGGGGGATGGGGAGGTGAGAAGCAGGGCTCTTAGTGTTTATAACCCTTAACAAAAACTTTTGAAAAATGCAATTATTACATTTGTAAAACTGTTTTCTTCTTTTTGAAATTCACCAATTTGAATACAAACCCAGGAAATATATATTATCTTATCCTGTTTACTTAAAAAATATCCAGGCTTATCTTTATCTCTTCTTGAAATAACACAGTATACATGTACTGCACACATCCCAATTTTTTACTAATCTCACAGAGCTTGAGACAACACACCTACTTTGTAATTTTTGACCAATCACAGAGAAGCTTACAACTTGTCTTTGCCTTTGGTGACAACATATGCTTGGTAGAAAGGAGAGTTGTGATAGGCTTTCATTGCTTCATTTGTCTAATCTTTGACCAATTACAGAAAGGCTTGCAAAACTAACCTCTTTCCTTGGCAACAACATATGCTTGGTAGAAAGGAGAGTTGTGATAGGCTTTCATTGCTTCATTTGTCTAATTTTTGACCAATCACAGAGAAGCTTACAAAACTTACCTCTTCCTTTGGCAACAACGTATGCTTGGTAGACAGGAGAGTTGTAATAGGCTTTCATTGCTTCATTGTAGTCAATCTACAAAGTGAGAAAAGACAGAGCTCAAATTAACCTTTGACCTGACCACACTGTACATGTCATACAATCAGAGATGGTGGGTCAACCATTAGTCCGGATGCCAACGTGGTCTGTACAACCACCAATGTTATCTCTAACTATACCACGTCTGGTCAAAGTCCCTCAATCAGCACAAAAAGTTGTTCATCCAATCAGTGAACCCCAACTGTTCTAGTGATGTAAACAGTGTATAAGTAGCATCCCCAGCTGACAAATACACCATATTTGGACATTACATAACTGCCCCAATAAACTCTAACTTTATGAGGGACTGTTATTGGTTAGAATTTTGTGATTGATTAACAAAGACATGATGTTAATGACTGTGTGGGTGGCTGTGGATGAATTTTAAATTGCAGCTCATTCATCTCAGGACTTCTAGAGTAATGTACGAGTCACTTAGAACAAAAAATAGGGGATATATACCTGGGTCATCTTACGTCACAACAATGCACGTTTATGTCATGAAAATGCGTGTCTATGTCAGTGGTTCTGCTGTGTTCGAAATATGAGTCAAAACATTCAAAATTGCCATTACTTTCCCCAATTTGTCATTGATATTACTGGCAATGGTATGATTATATTATTCTCTAATATTTTTCTTCATTCAGCCAGAAAATACTCATGACCTAGGGTTGTCACTACTCATCGACAGACTTGTAGTGACAAGACCCCTTAGGTTACTCATATTTCCCCTGACTGAGCGAAGAAAATTTTAAATAATCCTTACCTTTTCAGTTTCATATTCATCAATAAATACTTGTTTTTCATCCTCAGGTAGTTCTCTCCACAGCTGACCAATAATTTTCCCAATTTCCCAGAGTTTTAGTTCCGGATTCTCCTGTTTGACTTTATCCCAAACTTTCCTGCTGTATCTCATATACGGCATCAATGGCTTGTCTGGTGCTTTGGGTGGCTTGGGTGTACCTTTTTCTTGCTGTTAGATACAGTTAAGAAAGACAAATAAACACATGAAGTTACTGTTAACCCTTACAACGCAATGTTTGTATATATGAAGAGAGTCCCTTCTGGGGTTTCCATTTATAGTGCGCCCTCTAGTGGTAGCCAATTTTTGTTGTTGTGAGTCAAAATGATAAAAACTGACATTTCTTGTGAGTCACCACATAGTAAGAGATAGGGGAACACTAAATTTTGGTGCATCACTACAAATTGTGTGCATCCTATTGGCTTAGAGGGCACATTGATTCCCATGCCACATCTGCATATAGTAGACTTATTAACTCATTTGCATAAACCCAATTTTCACCTCTTCACCTCGTGTCTACGTAAATTATAGGTGGATAAGGAAAAAAGTAGGATTGGTTGTATGTTTTATTATTGATATATATATATATATATACATATAACTCGGTGAGTATCAATCTGCTAAAACAGTGCTCTATACCACAGTGGCAGAGCGTAATAGTTTTGGTAGTACTGGAACTCTTTCTTGGTTGTCTGACATGTGGCACACTCATACACACACACAGATATATACATGTACACAACCAAGAAAGAGTTCCAGTACTACCAAAACTATATACACACACACACACACACACATATATATATATATATGTGTGTACATGTATATATCTGTGTGTGTGTGTGTGTGTGTGCCACATGTCAGACAAAAACCCTGTTCTATACAATTACATGTAGATGTGTGTTACCACTGGGTCAGCTATCTGACTTGAATACAGCAATGTTACTACCTACCCTACTATTGGTAGACCCTCTATCTGACTTGAATGTAGTAATGCTACTACCTACCCTGCTATTGGTAGGCCCTCCAAACTTGATGGAATGGAATGCAGGATGACTATATGGATTACCCAGACCTGGAAAATGAAGTACAAATGTAAAAGTTATTATGTTAACACAGTTCTAGGAGGGCTGGAGATGAGGAGAGATGGAAAAATTGTTAATTTTAATATATTGTAAATATGTGATATCTGATATGTAAGTTGTAACTGAAATACAGTGGGTGTAATATACATTAAGCTGATTACACAGTATGTAATGTAACTTACAAATGCCGGGACATCACTGAGGACAATTTTTAGTCACCCTACATGTTCTTTATTCAGATAATACATCTATCAAACCCCCATAGTAGCAGCAGCAGCAGCAGCAGCACCACCACCACCACCACCACCACCATCACCACCACCATCATCATCATCATCATCATCATCATCATCATCATCATCATCAATATCATATTGTCATTGCTTCATAAACTGAATTTCACTTTACCATATAACTTATACTATTTTATACTATAACTTATACTATTTTTTTTGTTCAAAATATAAACACTAGTATTTATTATCTCCATAGACCCTCCAGGGAGGGTCTATATTAATCATTATCTCCCAATAAACAATGAAAACTTGCTACATACAATTGACAGTGTTCCAGAATCCCTAACCCTAATCATAGGCCAATGCACTTATTATTTCGAAGGATTTAAACCATGATCGTCAACACGGAGAAAAAAAATATACCCAGCCCAGTGGGCGCAATTTTCAAAATATGAATCACTTACGTGAAGAGGTCGGAGGTGTCCCCGGACCTCCGATCGTCAGCGACCGGCTGCTTCTTTGTTGTCCGTACGACATGGTTTGGCCCTTCAGTTTGCAGATCAGCGAATTGGGATTATCTGGCAGACGATAATGGGTTAGACGAGATGAATACACGTATAATCTTCACCCTCTTTCCGAAGTATCGGCAGAGAGACGACTTATTTCAATAACCTTCTCCACCGAGTTAGATCTAGCCGCTAATCAAAACATTGATTGATAAATGAACACGCTTGCTTCCGACAAAGCGTTTCCTGTAGTACCAGAATGCATTGCGAATCAAGACCACCTAGACCAACAAAATGTTATAAAATTTCTCACGCTAGATCCAAAGACACCAATACTATTTTTGTAATTTTTTGAAGTTTCTGGTGATAAAAAGTATATATATATAATTTTGCTTCTTGACATTCTCAAAGCATGTGATACACAACAGTTAAGGGGCAAAAATATATTTTTTTAAAATGTATCTTAGCCTAGGGAGGATGAAAAAAATCATGGCGGCACAAAAGTGACATTTCAAAACGTATTTCTGCTAAAACAGCACAGGATAAGAAGTAGCGAGACTGCCGATGACATTTTGGTGGTGAAATTTGAGGATTGTTTTTCTGTGACGAAAAGGGTTCAGATTTACCATTTGTTGTTATTATATATTTCGTAAGGTAAGTTAGCAAATCATTAACATCACTTGACGATCAATCAGTGTTAAGTTATTGTGGTGTGTGTGTGTGTGTGTGGGGGGGGGGGGCTATAAATTCATGTCAAGTTATTGTGTGTGTTTATTTGTGTATATGTGTGTGTGTGTGTGGGGGGGGGTGTCAATCAATGTCAAGTTATTGTGGTGTGTGTGTGTGTGTGTGTGTGTGTATGTATGTGTGTTTATTGGGGTGTTGGAAGTGATGTGTTGCTTGGTTTTATACTTATAAGTTATACCATATTGTCAAAGCAACTTACAAGCAAAAATACGGCTGTTGGTGAAAAATACGCCTGTGTATCTGCAGGGCTCTCGACCAATCAGAATGCGAGATTGGTGACAGGTGACGTATAAATATAAATGTATGTATACATCTTACTGGTAACTACCTGTACCCCTGAGCTATATGTACTGTATAGTCCTTGTAGATGGTATCCCAAATGCACAATATTAAAAATGTGTTCGATTCTCACCTGACTCGAGATGTCCAAGTGATGTCAGTTACCCTGGTCTGAGGCTCCCCGGGGATTCATAATGAATGCACCTCAGATCTAAGTTTGTCTGTTTTCTCATATCTCATTTTATCCTACAGAACAAGAAATATGGCTAACATACTTGTGGTGTTTGTATACGTGGAGAAAAACAAAGAAAGTCAGATTAAGAAGGCTTTCACCGTAAGTAGATGTATTTGATGATATACACTTTGGAGAGTGATAATAGTCATATTTATGGTGTTGTTGTTAAGGTTTGGTAACCATGGTAACAGAAAGGGGGAATAAGGTAACACTGGCATAGTTTCCTATAGACTGACTGTACTATAATTTTGGTAGGGAACCAAACACTGGTAAAATGACAGAGAAACTCAGGTAGATATTACCTGCTCACTGCTCTTAACAAAAACATATTTACTATCACCTGAAACATGTAGTTGACTCTGTTGAGCTTCTGTGATGTTTATGTTATATTTACTGTCACCTGAAACATGTAGTTGAGCTTCTGTGGTGTTTATTTCATTTACATTGCTCTATTCTGGTTGTTTTCTGTATATTTATTTTTATATTTATTTTCATTTTGTACAAAGAGGTTGATGGCCTAATTTACTGAATAAACTACTTGAGTGATTCATGTCCTGTTTTTCTATATTTGTAGTGTCTACAGAGAGCAAGTCTACCATGTCAGTTAGTCTCATCTATGGATATCTTATCTAAAAGTGAAAAAGACAATTATTTATATGTATGCGATCCATTTGAAGGTGAAGCATTTGAACACCTGGTGAAGTTAGGATGCAGGTAAGATGTACACATACTTTTACTCGGGGCAGGTAGAGATATTTGTATTCAGAATATGTACACATATTTGTATTCAGAATATGTACACATACTTGTACTCAGGACATGTACACATATTTGTATTCAGGGCATGTACACATACTTGTACTCAGGGCATGTACACATACTTGTACTCAGGACATGTACACATACTTGTATTCAGGGCATGTACACATACTTGTATTCAGGGCATGTACACATACTTGTACTCAGGGCATGTACACATACTTGTACTCAGGACATGTACACATATTTGTATTCAGGGCATGTACACATACTTGTATTCAGGGCATGTACACATACTTGTACTCAGGGCATGTACACATACTTGTATTCAGGACATGTACACATACTTGTACTCAGGGCATGTACACATACTTGTATTCAGGGCATGTACACATACTTGTACTCAGGGCATTTACACATATTTGTACACAGGGCATGTACACGTACTTGTACACTTTACCAAGGTTCTGCTGTGATCAAACTCAAAACGTTCAAAATTGTCATTACTTTCCTCGATTTTTCTTTGGCGCTGGTATAATTATGTTATTCTCCAATAATCTTCATCATTCAGTCAGAAAATACTTGTGACCTAAAGGTTGTCACGACTCGTCTAGCGACTTGTAGTGACAAAGGCCCCTTAGGTCACTCGTATTTTCCTTGGCTGAATGCAGAAAAATGTTGAGAAATAAGATCTAATTACACAAATATTTCGGTCTCACACAAGAGACCTTCTTCAGGGATCTATAAATGAAAAATATACAATGGAACAATGATAAAAAATCTGTATACAGCAGCTACTGGTGTTCGTCTATAGTTCAACTGACACTTGTTCTGCTTAATGTTTGCCATTAAATGAAAAACGCTTCAACCCTACATTGTAGATATATTTCAGACAACCACTGTAATTTCAAAGGCAACAGATTTCCTGCAGTTGATGTAGTAATCGCAATGTCACAGTAAAGTTGAATCAAACACAACATGTCAAATATTTGAAATAGTTATGATTTTATTTACAATAGTTCACATTTATTTGAAAGAGATGTAATTGGTTTAAAATTTATTTACAATAGTTTTATATATAGTTTTAATAATTTTTTTTTGAAATAGTTATAATTTTTTTCAGTTATGATTTTATTTACAATAGTTGATTAAAAGGGGAAAAAATAATTAAAATAGTTATAATTTAGGTGAAATAGGTATGACTTTAATAAATGCAAATATTGTAAATTTCCCTTACTCGACATTGTGTGAGAAGAGCCTTTGGCGGAACAATTTATCAAGTTAAATAAAGTCAAACAAACAAAAAACAAACAAACAAACTTTATTTAAAAATAATTATAATTTTTTTTCAGGATTGTTGGACCACAGTGTGTGTTGAACTGTATGAGACAAACCAGAGCCATACCAAAGTCTGACGGACCAGTGTATAACATATCTATGAGAGGGCTTGTTATCAGTTGTACAAGTTTAGCAAAGTCACAGAGGGTAAGTCACTTATCAGTTGTAGAAGTTTAGCAAAGTCACAGAGGGTAAGTCACTTATCAGTTGTACCAGTTTAGCAAAGTCACAGAGGGTAAGTCACTTATCAGATGTACAAGTTTAGCAAAGTCACAGAGGGTAAGTCACTTATCAGTTGTACCAGTTTAGCAAAGTCACAGAGGGTAAGTCACTTATCAGTTGTACAAGTTTAGCAAAGTCACAGAGGGTAAGTCACTTATCAGTTGTACAAGTTTAGCAAAGTCACAGAGGGTAAGTCACTTATCAGTTGTACAAGTTTAGCAAAGTCACAGAGGGTAAGTCACTTATCAGTTGTACAAGTTTAGCAAAGTCACAGAGGGTAAGTCACTTATCAGTTGTACAAGTTTAGCAAAGTCACAGAGGGTAAGTCACTTATCAGATGTACCAGTTTAGCAAAGTCACAGAGGGTAAGTCACTTATCAGATGTACCAGTTTAGCAAAGTCACAGAGGGTAAGTCACTTATCAGTTGTACCAGTTTAGCAAAGTCACAGAGGGTACGTCACTTATCAGATGTACGAGTTTAGTAAAGTCACAGAGGGTAAGTCACTTATCAGATGTACCAGTTTAGCAAAGTCACAGAGGGTATGTCACTTATCAGATGTACCAGTTTAGGAAAGGCACAGAGGGTAAGTCATTTATCAGTTGTACTAGTTTAGCAAAGATATAGAGGGTAAGTCACTTATCAGTTGTACCAGTTTAGCAAAGTCACAGAGGGTAAGTCACTTATCAGATGTACCAGTTTAGCAAAGGTATAGAGGTTAAGTCACTTATCAGTTGTACCAGTTTAGCAAAGTCACAGAGGGTATGTCACTTATCAGATGTACCAGTTTAGGAAAGGCACAGAGGGTAAGTCATTTATCAGTTGTACTAGTTTAGCAAAGATATAGAGGGTAAGTCACTTATCAGTTGTACCAGTTTAGCAAAGTCACAGAGGGTAAGTCACTTATCAGATGTACCAGTTTAGCAAAGGTATAGAGGTTAAGTCACTTATCAGTTGTACAAGCTTAGCAAAGATATAGAGGGTAAGTCACTTATCAGTTGTACAAGCTTAGCAAAGATATAGAGGGTAAGTCACTTATCAGTTGTACAAGCTTAGCAAAGATATAGAGGGTAAGTCATTTATCAGATGTACAAGCTTAGCAAAGGTATAGAGGTTAAGTTACTTATCAGTTGTACCAGTTTAGCAAAGTCACAGAGGGTAAGTTATACAAGTGTTTGATTGTGATTTTTTGGTGTGTGACTTGCTTGCACATTTTTGAATTGTAAACATTTTCACAATCTCCACACAAGCATATACTGACAGAGATAAATGGCATACCCCTAGTACCATAAACAGTCTCGAAGTGTGGAATTAGCAAATTTTACATTGTGATAAAAACAAAAGATTAGATAGTTTGGACACTAGGGGTGCTATTCAAAGCAAAGACAACAGGACTGCTTTGTATTGTGGTAAAGATCGTCTTGTTCTGATTTCAAGAGTTGTTTTTCATTGATTTTGTTGTTAAATTTCTTTTTTGTTGTTGATTTGATTTGAACAGAGTGAAATTCGTCGTCTTGTACAGTATATGGGAGGCAGTGTAATGGGAGATTTCACAGAGAATGTAACACATCTTGTGGCTGGAGAAGTGGGATCTAAGAAATATCATGTAAGTAGGACAAGGTCAAAGGTCACAGGACTGGATGACTCCTACAGTCTGAGATTTAGCTGCAGAATCGATCAATCAATCAACTAATTAATTGATCATTCTCTCTCACACACACACACACGCATGCACTCATTCTCACACTCACTCACTGACTCACTGACTGACTGACTGACTGACTCACTCACTCACTCACTCACTCACTCACTCAATCAGTCACTCACTCACTCAAGACAGTCTCCTGTACTTACTCTTATGATCACTCACTCACATACATACACACACACTAACTCATTCGCTCACTTGCTCGTTGCTTCCTTCCCTCCCTCTCCCCCTCCCTCCCTCAATCAGTCAATTAATCAATCAATCAATCAATCAATCAATCAATCATTCAATCAATCAATCAATCAATCAATCACAAGATTGTACTAAAATCTTGAATATAATCCTCGTCTTTATTTCCATTCTACAGGTAGCAGTAAGCCTAGGAAAACCTGTCATGTTACCAGAGTGGGTAACACATTGCTGGGATAGAAGTAAAACAAAGTAAGTTGCTAGAACATTTCACTATTTTTAGTCAATTATTGCACTTAGAATTTGAATTTGAATTCTTTGTAGATACAGTACCATCTCCACACTACTACAATGCAATTTCAGTGACTCCTACATAGTGTATATGATAAAACCATAATCGATATTACACATGTATGGCATTCAAGCCTTCTCAAATTCGAGTCCGTTTGCCGTAAAACCTCTGTCCACAAAACCCACATCAAAGTCATAGAGATAACTGCGAATCATTAATAAAAATGTTAAAAGTGAGTCTTTTATTTTTTTAGATATCAGCTCCACGCTACTGATGATGAGTTCAATGACTTCTGTTGTCCAATATTTAAAGGATGTGTTATCTGTGTATCCGGACTGGACAGTGAAAAACGTACAGATGTCAGCGTCCTAGCTAACAAGAACGGTATGTTTACAGATTAAAATTATTTGTTCATGCAGTTTTGCTCAACTTGAAGTTATTACACCCCTGGTAGATGGAGTCGTAAACTTCACAAATAAAATAAAAAAAGAGAAATACAAAATTTTAATACTATGATTATTATATTTTATTGAATTACATGCATATCGCTTGATGAAAATTTATTTTTTGTCATGAAAATGCTATTGATTAAGATTTAAATAAGTACAGTTGTGTCATTGGTTGAAGTATATCATGTGACTTAGCCTTACGGTGATCATTGGTTGAATTGTGTCATGTGACAGCCTTGTGGTGATCATTGGTTGAATTGTATTATGTGACACCCTTGTGGTTATTGGTTGAAATGTATCATGTGACCGCCTTGTAGCAGCCATTGGTGGTAATTTATCATATTAACATGTTAGTGATCATTGGTTTAACTTGAAGTGTATCACCTGACATAGCTTTGTAGTGTGTCATTGGTTGAAATGTATCATGTGATACTGCTCCATAGTGATCATTGGTTGAACTGTATCAGATGACAGCTTTGTAGCGTGTGATTGGTTGAAATGTATCATGTGATACTGCTCCATAGTGATCATTGTTTGAACTGTATCAGATGACAGCTTTGTAGCGTGTGATTGGTTGAAATCTATCATGTGATACTGCTTTGTAGTGATCATTGGTTGAACCGTATCATGTGACAGTCTTTCATTTCTTCTTCTGCTGTTGTAGTTGTTTTTGCTGTAAGTAACCTCGTCTTGATCGTGGTGACATGTTTGGAGTTGATGATTGTTGTTTTCCAGACATCTGTTGTCGTTTTCGTTGTCGATACTTTTCAAGTAATTGCTGCTGTTGCTGCAGTTCATGCTGCTGTCCGTGTTGTTGTGTGCGTGGCTGTTGTTGTCGTGGTGATATTTCGTAGAACTTCATCAGCCTAGATCTAGCATCTGATGGCGTTTGTTGTATGTTGTCAGCAACACAGCTGGTATATCGTTGACTTTCTGCGATATCAACAATACTGGCTGCGTCATGCTGATTTGCAGGGTTAGAAGTGTAGCCAATATTTCCAGTGAAGTTTGTTTCCATGGGAACAAACTTAGACAGAGCACCATAGCTGTGATCGTTGTGTGTTTCTGTTTCTATAGTTCGGAGATATTCCAGCGAGTTTTGCGTCTCGGCGTACGATGATACAAAGTCGACCGGATTATCCTGATCGATGAGTAGTTCGGCAGCCGTAACCGTACTCGTCATCAAGTAATCTACAGAACGTAGTGCGTGTAGTTTTTTTCTTTGTACGTCTTTCACTTCGTTGTACTTAACTTCTAAATTACTCAGTAAGTTTTGTTCCTCTAGTTTCAGTTTTTCAATAGCGTCACAAACATGTGCATGTATTTTATCTTGTTCACATCGATACTGGTTTTCGATCGTTTCTGATTCTCTGTTCATTTTCATTTTCCTTTCTTCAAGTTCGCTTTGCTGGAGTTTCACTTGTACGATGTAAGATAATAACATTTTCTTGTGATGTTTTACCGCTTCTTTCAAATCTCTATAGTTATGCCGTGGTTGTCGGTGATCTTTTTCTTTACATACGCGACAAATTGCGACCTGACAAGTCTCGCAGTAAACGTCAAGTTTACGATCACTGTGCGTTTTACAATAACGAGGAGTTTCGTCTAATAACATATCTACCAACTTTTCATTCTCGATGTCCAAGAGTGGTGCGATGTGATGATTTTTCGTTGCTGGAATTTTCCGATGAGCATTAGTACAGCTCAGACAGATATTAAGTTGACAATCTTTGCACGCATTGACGGGTTTTCCTACTTGGCATGTATCACACGGTGTTGCGTCGCAACTGTCGGTTTTTGACGCGGTGACCGAATCTAGGAGATTATTGATGACAAAGCTTGGTTTAAGCGCTGATACGCCTCCTGGTGGTAATTTTGAAACCTCTCGGCAAATCGGACATTCCACCGACGTCTTCCTAGCTACTAATTGAACTAAACACTCCTCACAGAATGAATGATGACAAGGTAGAACTTTAGGGTGTGTGAAAATTTCTAAACATACCGTACATGTTAGCACGTCCTCGTCAATCTCAATTCTAGCCAGTGAGTTTTGACTAGCCATGCTTGCAAAGACCAAAGTTATCAGCTAGTAGCGTAAGTCTGTGTTGTGACGTGCAGACACCAAATCTATCAGCTAGTAGCGTAAGTCGGTGTTCTAACTTGCAGAGACCAAATTATCAGCTAGTAGCGTAAGTCGGTGATATAACTTTGAGAGACCAAGGTTATCAGCTAGTAGCGTAAGTTTGTGTTGTAACTTCTAGAGATCAAGGTTATCAGCTAGTACATGTAGCGTATTAAGTCTGTGCTGTAACTTGTATTTATACTCCAGTGATCTGTTCACACCGGTTTATAATATCAGCTGTATTAGTAACTGTCACACTTTTCTTGTCATTTGATGATGTACAGTGCCAATAGTCTCTTCCTCAGTCCTGATTTGAGTCGGTGAACTTTGACCTGCAGTGACCTACAAATACAATTACGTTAGTTGTTAGTGAGTATCTCATCTGAATAAATTAATAATATTTATTCAGATATCTAGTCATTTTGTATGACTTTAGGGTTCTAGTGTCTGATACGAAGATTGCAAATGTTTTTTTAAATCTCAGTTAAAACAGTATTTGTTACAAAATTAATTCAGCTTTTTCTACCTTACATTGCATTTAATGCCAGTTGTTATATTTTTTTTTTGATGAGAACGCGTTTTGTTTTGTTTGTTTTTTGTTTTTGTTTTAATTTCAAATTTGTTTTTGTTTTTGCTTTGATTATTTTGTTTAATCAATTGTAGTATGGGCCACAAACTTGACTAGTTTGTTTCAAACTATTTTTGTGGTCCAGCCATAAACTCTGTATTCATCCATCAGTTTATGTGTAATATTTATTCCACTGTCCTTTTTACTTTCTCTCTTGTTATGTTGATATGATTTTGAGTTTGTGGCAAATTAAATACTATATATATTATACAAAATGTACATAAGGCCAGTGGCCATAGTACTGAATTAAAGGGTTAATTGAGTGTCTTACCTTATGAAAGGATAACTAGTAAATTGTACAGTTTGTATATCCAACCAAGTCGTTGTCTATGTTCTACATGTACCTCTCTTCGAATGAGTGACTACAAGTTTTCACCTGTCTGACGGTTAAAACTGCAGTAATCTGCGAACACTGTGAGTCTGTTAGCTATAGATTGGATGCCAACGTGGTCTCTAACTGTGAGTGGAGGTGTAAATGGTAACAATACAGTATAGGAATTACATGTAGACGAGTCAGCTATGAATGAATCACCTTTATCAGTCAGTCATCTTATCATACTAGTACTAGTAGTGACGTTTTACACCAACTCACCTTAAGGAATTGACGTGTCCTGTGTCCTGATAATTGGTTGAACTAATCTGGAATTAATGTAAATTGTGTAAACTATTATTAGTCGACCTAACCCAGTAGCTATGTGTATCTTATGTTTGGAGTGACGTCTTTCACAAATCTAACTGAATGAATCGATGTGTCAGATAAATGGTTGACCTAATCTGGAGTTGATGTAAATTGTGTACACTACTCGTCAACCTAGCCCAGTAGCTATTTATCTTAGTAGTGATGTCATCCACAAATTGATGTGTCCTGATAATTGGTTGACCTAATCTCGAATTGATTGTAATTTTTGTCAGTATTAATATTATTAGTCAACCATGGAATCTACTACACGTTACTAAGCTGATTTCTAATCTTTGAAGCAATGTTGTCCCCAAATGTAATGAATCTAGTAACAGTAAGCACGTCCTGATAATATGACTTGAAGTGGTCTGAAATTTGTGAGATATTGTTAACTTTCAGGTGATTGTCTTCATCAGTCTCTCTTCCAGGGAGATGTTGACAAATTCGTCAAAATATAACATGTAGTGATGTGCTAGAAATGTTTAAGTGCTGTGAACTCCCAGTAATTATAACGAGTATGAGTAAACCTCACCCAGCTCAGCTGTTATCTAGTCCTTCCGGTGATGTCTCTTGTCAGTCAGTCTGGTATTTGCACCCACTGAGCCTGCCTGGTCTGTCACTGTACGAAGGAAAGTCATCCACTAGTTATGTTTGTATTTTGTAGATTAATTCACATGAGTCAGCCTCACCCAATAGCTATCTAGTTTTTCTAGCGATGAGACATCTCACTGTCAGTCAGATATTCACATCTACAGCTGAGTCACTGTATGGAGGAGAATGCTCTGTTAGCAAATTAATGTTTAACTCCTGTACATAGTCTAATTTACATTCATGAGTAAGTGTTACCCAGCTGCTATCTAGTCTCTCCAATGACGTCCCTTTTAGTCAGTCAGTCAGTCAGTCAGTCAGTCAGCCAGTCAATCAGTCAAATATTTGCATCCACAGCTGAGTCACTATATGAAGAGATGTCATCTGATATCAATATTTAACTGCTATAGCATAATTTATATTTAGTCTCATCTAGCTGCTATTTACATGTTGTCTCTCCATGCAGTGACGTCTCCGCCAGTCAGTCAGTCTGTCAGTAAGGCAGTCAATCAGTTAGTCTGTCAGTCAGTCCGTCAGTCCATCAGTCAATCTGTCAGTCAGTCAGTCAATCAGTCAGTCAGTCAGTTCATCAGTCAGTCAGTTAGTCTGTCAGTCAGTCAGTTATTCTGTCTGTCAGTCTGTCAGTCTGTCTGTCAGTCTGTCTGTCAGTCTGTCTGTCTTCCTGTCAGTCTGCTCCACTGCTATGTCACTGTATGAAGGGAGATATAATGTTTGAATTTTGCAGATTAATGTATGCACACAATCCTCACCCAGTTGACATCTTCTAGTAATGGCACACTTCTGTAAGTCAGCAGTTGTAGGTCCTGTCACAGTATGAAGGCAGATGATCAGCTCAATTTTGTAGACCAATCTACACACACAGCCTCATCCAACTGATATCTTCTGGTTATTCTGACGTAGTTAATGTTAAAATCATCATTATCTCAACTAGTACCGTGTAATTAGGTCAATCAGATTACCTGTACTCCTAGCTTCCCAAACCTCATTGATGTAGCTAATGATTGCCATATCTAGGTCAAAGGTCATTCATATTGTCACCTGACAGGTTGCTGCATATTAACATATCTAATGAATAATTCATGACACCAGCATACAGCTGTGTTTATTATGATGGTACTGTTACACTTACACATGTACCAGGCACTATGGTTCTATCTATGCAAATTGTAAAAATTAGGGTCTTGCACATCCAAAACAAAGAAATCTAGAAAATACCCTTCCACCCCCATCCCCCAAAATAACAAAAACAAAACCCCCTAAAACACACCAAAACCCCCCCCCCCCCCCAACAAAAAAATAACAAAAAAACCAAAAAAAACAACAAATCCCCCCCCCCAAAAAAAAACCAAAAAACCACCAAAAAACCCCAACCAAACAAACAAAAAACCAAAACAAAACAAAAAACAAACAAACAAAAAAAACCAAACATACATGTAATTGATGGAATGAAAAAACCATCGAACTTGCATAAATTTAAGAATTGATAAAAAAGTGTTTAGAATTTGATCTCTCAAAAAAGAATGCCCACTGATTCAATCTAGAAAAATGATGAAATACACAATTTTATCTAATCTCAGTTGTCAGTATATCATATCATGAAATGTTGCTGTATGAGGGATTTGAATCCTGAATATGGATTGTATGCACCTCTATGAGTTAAAGGAAGTAAAAGGGCCAACTTGTGCCATTATGGGTCTATGCCCAGGTAATAATTGTACAGCACTATGAATGTGGAAGGGGGTTAAAAATGAATACAGTGATTATCAAAGATGAAATCTTTCTCCTACACTGCTAGTTATGAATTTCCGTCCAAAATAAAATTATTTACCACATGCACTCACACTCACACATATTTACACACATACACATGATACGTGTACACACAGAACCATACATGAACACAGAGACAACATAGTCAAATGCATACAAACACAGACACACTTAGACACACACACACATACATTACAACACATACACACAGGTACATGTACGTATGTACGTACGTACGTACGTACGTACGTACGTACATACATACATACATACATACATATATATATACATACATACATACATACATACATACATACATACATACAGGCACACACACATACATACATACATATACATACACACATACACACATAAATACACATACATACATGCAGACACAGACATACAAAACAGAGTCCAGATTTTCCTGATTAATAACTAGGCTTTATTCAAATTAATAACCCATTGAATAATACATAATTTTATGGACTCCTGACAAATGTATCCGTTACATATTACTGGAATATCCAAGTGTTCATACTGGTATCAAAATGAGTACATGTATACCGTAACCAACAACTACGATCACTCTCACACACACGTAAATGGTATTCTTTTCTACATTCTTCAAACCATACATACATTTATAGCTTTGCAGGTATTCAGCTAAATTAAATCCAGTACCAAAATATAGGACTACACTATGTAGAACCCATAACAAAACACTGTATTTCTTTCATTAGCCCCATCTACACATAGGTCGTCCTACCTGAGGCAGTCCCAAGTCCTACCTGAGGTAGGATAGATTTGTGTCTACACGTAGAAAGGTTACAGCATAGATGTCGTGCCTTCCGTCCTGAAAGTACATAGGATGAAGTCAGGAGGGTTTCAGGAAACCTCTCAAAGATGTCCTAAGTCAGGACGGTTTCAGGACAGGTTCAGGACGTGTTTGCGTCTACATGGGCTTTAAACTGTCCTGAATCCTACCTCAGGTAGGATTTTTAGTGCCGTGTAGATGGGGCTATTGATGTTACTTCTGTCTATTGGGTGTGTAAATGATGTGACCCTACTTTGACCGTAGCAAGACCTGCCATATCTCAACCTAAGGGGAAGTACCAGAGCTCCTACTAGTCCTAGGGTAATTTTAAGTTTCTGGGTTTTGTTCTATGGGTACTGACATTATGGGTACTGATGGGTACCCACTCCATATCATTATCAGTTTACACATCAGGGGAAGTACCAAAAGTACTCCGTACTGAAATTATGGTACCCGTTCCTTATTGATTTACACATCAGGGAACACATTCTCTATAGTATAGATCTTTCCATAAACATTAAAGTTACTACAAAAATTTCCTATTACAAATATAATTATGGTAACTGCAAAACATATTTCTGTGTTTTAGCTTTTATTGAAGTCTGAAAGTGTCAAACTCTTGTAAAATTCATTCCCTTTGTCAAAATATCCCCATAAATTTGGTGAAAACAAAATTGCAACTCGTATGATGGGAATGGATGTATCTATTGACTTTAATCCTATTGTTATGTTAATTTATGCTAATATATGTAAATGTATGCTTATATAATGACTTGACTATTGGATGATTAATTACATGCTTTTTCATTGGTTGTGGGGATACTGCTTACATCAATCAGACCATCCCTTGCGCTATTTCTTGATGTGATTACTGTCCCCAATGTTTATGCAAATATATGCTAATATATGTAAATTCATGCAATTCACAGTCGGTAAAACTCAGCTAATGTAAATTATGCAAACAACAAAAGCCAGGATGGGTAATGGCCAGGATCCAAGACGATTACTCTACATGGTTTGTCATTGGTTACTGCTAAACTGCTTACACCAACCAGACCATCTCTTGCACTATCAAGATTGCACACAAATGCACACCGGTTGTTGTATTTCTTCACCTTATTTGCTAAGAGGTCGCACATGTAGATATTGTCATTGTTATCAACTGCGATTCTGCCGTATGCATTCTCGTCATCATCATCTGGGTTGCCAGGATACAAACATTCACCGTTGGTGTTGAACATCGTGAGAGATGCAGTACTACCAGAAAAAATACTTTGTTTGACAGATACGACAACGTGTCCCTGACTGTTGACTGCTACGTCTGTGGGCATACCATTTGCGCATGGAAAGGTTCCGACATGCTCGAAACTTTGCAGCGAAAATACGTGGATAGATTTGGTTTCTTCATCTGCTACAAACACTCGCTGTGCCTCAGAACTCACAGCCAATCCGCACGGTTTCTTAAGTGCGCCGCCACCGAATGTTTGAACGAGTTTACCTTCATTGTTGCATACGATGACATTAACAATTCCGTAGCTGACGATTAGAATACAGTCGGCCATAACAACAAAATCGCACGGATCAAACATATCGCCTAATTTGGCACAATCGATCTCGTTCTTAACTTCTCCTGTCTTGATATCGATAAAGAGAAGTCTCTTCCTGTGCACATCAGCGGCAACGATATCGCCACCCAGCGTTTTCGTAATACTTGAAATGCATACGTACTCTTCGGGATCGGAATTGTTACCGTATTTACCGACAGACTTTACGAGACTCCATGGCGGCATAATTTCAAGTTTATATGGAGAATCTCCTACGTCAGCATTACCGATTGTTACCGACAGCGAGTGCAAACCGAATGTGTTCGGGGTGAAGTGTACGGTGGGTACGATATCGCCGTTAGTATCCTCCGTTGTAGTCATGGTTACGGTTCTTTTTTGACCGCTTGGTGCCTGCAACTCCACAACCATTCCATCTATTGGCTCGTTTTTAAGGGTCGAGAATTCTATTGTACCATCTTCGCCAACTCGCAGCTTTTGAGGCGTGTAAAGTTGCGTCGATGTGCGCATTTCAATTGGATTAACCAACGGCTTTGGTTCAGGAGGTTTCATTGAGAATGTAGCAAATTGCCCCGGTGATGGTGGCGGAGATTGAACGGGGTATTTT
Organism: Glandiceps talaboti; assembly: GCF_964340395.1. Lineage (NCBI taxonomy): Eukaryota > Metazoa > Hemichordata > Enteropneusta > Spengelidae > Glandiceps > Glandiceps talaboti. Next base: position 13,191,794 of record NC_135567.1, on the reverse strand, counting down.
GGAAGATTGGCAGCTGTTGCTGTTGTTACATTCTTCCCTTTGGATGTCGTGAGAAATGCGGTACTGTTTGCCGTTTTTGATTTCGGTACATTAGATGCAGCAGACTGCGTTGTCATTTTTTCAAACTTCGAGATTTTGTGAGAGGTGTTCAAACGTACTGGTTGTTCGGCCCAGCTGGCGTCTTGAAGCGCGGCATCACTCGTTTCACCGTCATGAGATCTGCCTTTACATGCTTTATCCAAATTATCGACAATTGAACCCAGTGATTCACAAATTTGTGTTTCCTTGGCTACAAACTCTACGATAGCTGGCTCACTATTGTCGTGTTTCGTCGTAATACTAGTCACACGTTCAAGACACTTAAATGCCTCAAGGTAAACGCCCGGTTGACTAACATCGTCTCTGAGAAGTCGCTGCACTTCGCTAAGGACGCTCTTTATAACGTCTTCCTTACGTTTTAAATCTTGCGTCACAATTTTCTCGCTCTCTGTCATCTTTTCGTAAACGCTTTCTAAACCGTTGATGAGCCGTTTCTCTTCCTCCCTGACTTTTGACACGATTTCTTCTATGAATGCACTGATCTTCGATCTCTGTGTTTGGTATTTCTCCTGACTGCACTCCTGCTGTTTCTCCATGCATAGTTTACTTTTTTCAAGTTCGTTGCGTTGTACCAGTAACTGGTCGATGTACAGTGCCAGTTTTTCTTTGTTTTGAGTTGAGTCTTCAACAGATGGAGGTGACCCTGGATGATCTATGTTCAGAAATAGACAGATATTTAGATTAACAAGGTTTTCACAATTTAGTATTTGTCAATAGAGTGACCGACTATTCAGCACACAGGATTAGTATGCTCTCTAGTGGTATCCATATTTTGTTGTTATGAGTCAAAATTAGAAAAACTGGGATTTCTTGTAAGAACACATTGTAAGAGATAGGAGAACATCAAATTTTGGTGCCTCACTAGAAATTGTGTGCATCAGTGGCATGTCAAATTGGCTTAGAGGGCACACTGCATATGACCTATGGACATGTGAGCCTAATAAGGGGTTATAAATACCTGGAAGTTTGTATCACCCCTTTGTACAATTTCCATATTTTGAAAGGTACATTTATCAAAGCAGTATGTAGACTTACTTAAATACACTATTTACATAATTTTAACACTTAAAGGGGTTTTACTCATTTGCATGAACAACTTTTAGTTCATGACCACTTATTCCTCTAGACATGGAGAGAGATTCAAAGTCACAGATAACCACTAGACTAACTGAGTTGATACACGGTATCCAATGTGTAAAAAATGTGTAGCATTCATGACCACTCATTCCTCTAGACATGGAGAGAGATTCAAAGTCACAGATAACCACTAGACTAACTAAATTGATGCAAGGCATCCAATGTGTATACAATGTGTGACATTAACACAACTCTCAGATTTTCTGACGATATTTATATATTGTGAGAAAAATTTGTGACTTTCGATGTGTTACCAATCTTTAGGTATTTCAAATGTACACAGCAAGTGATATCAGATATTGGTACTCAACATGGTTATTTCTGGACATACCAAATGACTCATAGATGTTCTGAATATTACACATTGTGGGAATGAATTGTAAGTTCGGACCGGCTACAATTACATTGTACTTTATTGCAATTTATGAAATGTCCACAGCAAGTGAAAAAATAGAACCTGAGTACTGGGGGGAATGTCCTGTGAATGTTATACAGTATGCAAACTAAAATTGTAAGCTTTGACCAGCTATAAGTATAATATCATTACTAGGCAAAGCCCATAAGTTCACGCAGGGTAGATTCATTTGGCCATTTGCCTGGGCCAGGGTTCATACACTTGATTTGGGTCATTTTCCAGGGGTATTGACCATCAAAATTTATTTTATTCCAATTTAATTTCATATTAACATATTCTGAGAGCAAATTTTAGGTGTTGACAATCAGAACCTGATAATATCTTTAATGCTACACAGTATGCAAGGTAATTGTAAGTTTGGACTGGCTACAAGCATATTATACTTTATTCCACTTTAATTTCATATTTACATATTCTGAGAGCAAATTTTAGGTTTTGACAATCAGAACCTGATAACCGAGAGAAATGTCTTGAATGCTACACATTGTGGGGAATGAATTGTAAGTTTGGACTGGCTACAATTATAATATAATTTATTTGACAGCAATCGAAAAAATAGCATATTTATTAACAGTGATGCGTACTCTAAATAGTTGATGTAGGATACATGATATCGTATTAACATGATACATACATTTTCTATAGAACGTATTTATGGGAAGAGGTCATATCTGTCAACGAAATCAACTCAAGTTATTCCAATGTATAAGGTTAACATAGAATCTATAGCCTAGTTGAGATTTTTGTCTCTTGTCTTTCTCCTACCATGCCTCGCATAAACTTACATGTAAATTAACATATGATTTCCTGCAGTAACCTTTAACCCCAATTGAATATGGTAATTATGTTTACATTGTATATGTCAACCCTTGAAGTTGGTTCTAATCATGTGGTGACACTATTGACGTTATCTCACCGTGGGAAAAATTTCAAACCCAATAATAATTTGCACCTTCTTTCTGCCTGAACATTCATTTTAAAAGTAAATGGCTGCTAGCAGTCTGCCCTCTAAGCCAATTTGACGTGCCAATGACACACACAATTTCTTGTGACACACCAATATTTGGTGTTCCCCTATCTCTTACTATGTGGTGACTCTCAAGAAATGCCAGTTTTTATCATTTTGACCGACATCAACAAAATTTGGCTATCACTAGAGGGCAAACTGACTGCTAGTGAAATACCAGGCATGGTGTAGGGGAAAGGTGAGACTCAAAAAGTACCAACAGGACTGGAGTCTAGTCTAGTAATACTATAAAACTAAATGGCTGCTAGTGAAATACCAGGCGTGGTAGGGGAAAGGTGAAACTCAAAAATACCCACAAAACTGGATTGTACGCTGGTAATACTAATAGTGTTAGCGTTAAGTGACTGCTTTATCATACATGTACATGGTGTAGTTAGAGGAGATACTCTAGACATTCCAGACATACCAAGTACATATGTTCTGTCTGACTTCATTGATAACATATCAGTTACACTTACAGCTATATTTAGGTAGTGATCATTTATCAAAGGTACAACCCCTGTCAGAGAGAGATATTGATAAATATTTTGTGGCGTACCCCTATAGTTAGTGATCATTTATCAAATTCAAAACTTGTCAGAGACATGGATTGACAAATGCTTTGTTGTGTATGGTACAGTTATATTTAGTTCGTGATCATTTATCAAATTTAAACTCCTGTCAGAGATATAGATTGAAATATATTTTGGTGTCTACAGTTAAATTTAGTATGTGATCTTTTTATCAAATGTGGAACCCCCTGTCAGAGATGTAGATGAAAATATTTTGCTGTGTACCCTTATAATTAGTGATCATTTAGCAAATTTAAAACTTGTCAGAACCGTAGATTGAAAGATATTTTGGTGTGTACACTGAGTCATACTTGGTATGTGATCATTTATCAAATGTACAACCCTTGTAAAAGATGTAGATGAAAAAATATTTTGTGTACACTCATTATCACTTGTTACACAGTGACAAATCTGTCAGTTTATCATAATATTACACTTCCATGATTCAATGTATTTACTTTATATTATAAGATTACCCAAACAAGGTGATAGACTTCTGATCAAAAAAATTAAACATAGACTTGATGATTTTAATGGCTTCAATTGTTTACTTTCCAACTGATAATAACATTACACATTGACTTGATGATTTTAATGGCTTCAATTGTTTACTTTCCTATCGATAATAACATTACACATTGACTTGATGATTTTAAAGTGGCCATATGGATGAGGATTGGGTATTTATTTTGGATCTTTAATTTATAAAACAATTTTATCATGGCTTTCTACTTGAAAAATCAATGTGAAACAACATTGACCAAGTCTATGTTTGTAACTCAATAAATTTATAAATGTGTAAAATGTTTGTTATTGTACGTACAATTATAACAAAAATTTTACACATTTTTTAGCTTTTTGCAATGTATTGAGTTACAAACATAGACTTGGTCAATGTCATTTCACATTGATTTTTCAAGTAGAAAGCCATAAAATTGTTTTATAAATTAAAGATCCAAAATAAATACCCAATCCTCATCCATATGGCCACTTTAATGGCTTCATTTGTTTACTTTCCAACTGATAATCAACATGGTAACTTGTCTATTTCTATATCCCCACTGTGTGTGGCATCTCTGTGGTGATTTATTTTGCATTTAAAGTTGTTCAAGTGTGTGTAAATGATCTCATATCACATTAGATTTAGGCCTAAAAAAAATAATTATTTGGTTCCGGTTACGGACTCCACCAAGTTTTCCACTGCCAACCCTGAACTTTTTTACGTATTCGAGAAAAAAATAATAAAATTACAAAAATTGTGAAGTCTCGCAAGAAATAGTGGATGCTGAAACGGATATCAACTTAAAAAAACAATATAAAACTGTTCTTCCAATCTGTAATGGCTGTACATCTGATGAGAAGAAACCAATAACACAGAGACCATATAGAAAACAATGGAAAACATAACTACCTGAACTAGACACTCTCACATATGAAAAAAAAGGAATATGAAAAATCTACCTTTTCTAATATTGAGCGAAATCGGAACCACACAATTTTTTTGTGTTAGGCCTAATAGAAATGCCAAGGTAACTCAGTTTGACCTGTACATGTAAGTATGTTAAAAACAAAAGACTTGAGTGATAGAATGTCGACTCAATGAGTACTCTATAGAGAGATCATACTGAGACTGGTATCCTTACCCAGGGCAGTGAATGATAGCCCAGACGACCACATGGTGATACCAGGACATACTAAATAATTTCTATTGAAATCGGATATATCTGTGTTACAACAATAATAATGAGAACACCCATAAATAGATGTGAATATGTACATGTGTAGTGGTGACACAGAAAACATTGCATTCCCAAGTGAACTGTTTCATTTATGTAAGGCACTGAAAGTGAATTTTGAAACTTTTTAAAAATTGTTGTCTTTCTGTAACTTTTTGCTGCTTCATAACTTTATTTTGGTCTGGAAATATTGAAATAAGCATAATTTATAAAATGTCACAAAAATTTTCGTTGAAAAGATATTTGACAACTACAAAAATGTAGAGTATTTGATGTAGGGTGTTGACATAAAACAGAGTGCAGAAAATGAAGTAAACCTGTGAAATCGAAATGTGTCTGCAGGCAGATATTGATAGCTGTGTGAGGTCATACTGTCTGACTTCAGAAATTGCTGTCAGGAAACAAACTAATGATGTGCTAAGGACATGCTGCGACTAAACAGACAGTCTGACCAAAAATCTAATTTTGTTTAAATTGCAGTCTCAGCTTTTGTTGATATTTCTTGGTTGAATCTGGTTCTTATCAAACATGTTTAATCATTGAAAGTGAATGCTGTTATTATTTCCGCTGTATATATTTGTTTGATCCAGGTCAGTGCCTGTAGACAGACTAAAGATGTTGAGATAAAACAGTGAAAGTAAACAATTTAAACTTAAAATGTGTCTGCTATCTGGCGGTAAATTATACAACAGACATTGATAACTGTAGGTGATAGCTTAGAGTACTTTCTTCCTCCAAAGTGGTGTGATTAAAAATTCTTGCTTTTTGTAACTTTTTGATCCTTCAGAACTTTATTTTGAGTTTGAAATAGAGAAGTAACTATAAGTTATGAATTGCCACCAAAATTTTGGTTGAAGTGGTATTAACATGTCTTCATTTATCACAATGAAAGTGAAATTTATTAACTTTCAAAAATTCTTGTTTTTCAGTAAATTTTTGCCACATCTTAAATTTATTTTAGATTAAAAAAATAATAATAAGCATAACTTACAAATTGTAACCAAAATTTCTTATAAAGAAAGATGTAAAATATGATTTTTACTAAAATTTCAAAAATTTAATTTTTTTCCTTGTGATGGGTGTAGCCTGTCTATAATAAAAGTAACTACAGTCAATGACAGAGATTTGAAATTGCAATATCACAGACAGTCTATTTTATGTGGTATGATATGAAACTTATTTTTCTACTATTTAGAGTGTTTCTATTACAATGTTTAGTTGCCCAGCGGGGCTTGTAAGCTGAGTGTTTATGTGTTGTCAAAGGTCAAAGGTGACTTCGTAGTTCAGTTCTTCTTCTGTTGGTTTAATGAGGACATTGTTTTGACAAAATATCATATTAAACAGTGCGTGTAAAGTTTTACAACTCTAAAATGTGTCTGCAATCTGGCTGTAGGTGTCTACAGTTATGTTGTCTGATTTTGTGTCAGGAAACAAACCATTAGCTGTGACTTCCTGAGATACTAAATAGTCAGTCTGGGTTTTAGGATATTTCAAATTTATAAACAGTTTCTACAACCGGAAAAGGAAAAGTTAAAATTTCAACAGTATGAAAAGTTTCTACCACCGGAATGGGAATAAGTATGGAAAACTTTAACAACATAAAAGTTGTTTCTATAAGTGGACCAAGAGTAAGGAAATAGTGAACAAATTTAACACTATAGAGAGTTTCTACCACCGGAATGGGAATAAGTCTGGAAAACTTCAAAAGTCATAAAAGTTGTTTCTATAACTGGACTGAGAGTAAGGAAGTAATGAAAATTTCAACAGTATCGAAAGTTTCTACCACCGGAATGGGAAATGGTGAAAATTTTAATGACATAAAAATTGATTCTAAAATTAGACTAGGAACAAGGAAATAAAACATTTAATTTTAAAAAGATTTTAGTTTTCATAACTCTCCAAATGTTTATGTTGGATTTGAAGAAAGAATTTCAGAGAAATTTTCCCCCAGTCAAAGTTAGTAACAAAATAAAAATGAACAGCAGATGAAAATGTGCAGAATATGGCAGTGTTTAGAAATTTCACCACAATTTTCTGCAACTTTCTAATTTTTATTTTGAATTTGAAGAAAGAGAACATTAGAGAAACGTAACTTATGAGAGTCACACACAAAATATGAACATCATATGAAAATGTGCAGAATATGGCAGTGTTGGGAAAAGTTACCATGACTTCTTGTAGATTTCCAAATTTTCATGTTGGTTTTGAACAATGAGAACTTCAGAGGAGTTTTCACTTTTATAATGAAAGTCACAAATATGAACATGAGAATTGAGATGAAAATATGCAGAATATTTTTACCATAACTGTCAGTAAATTTTGAAATGTTCATGTTGGCGTAGAACAAAGAAAATTTCATATAAATGTTCTCTTAATGAAAGTCAGACATGAATATGAACATCAGATGAAAACATTCACAATATGGCAAAGTTAAGAAATTTTAGCACAACTTCCTCAGATTTCAAATTTTACCATTTGATTTGAAAAAAATTGGACAATTTCACTTACTGGAGTCTGTCGAATCTGTAGATTTAGTAACTCCTTTATCACCTTGGGTGTTGCCACATTCCAAGATGCTGTTGATGAACATGCTGTTCTCAAGGTTTCCAACATCTCCAGAATCCAGTTGGAAAATTTCCTGGCAGGTTGGACATTGAATTTTTCCATCCCCATCAACCAACTTAATGAGACATCCCTCGCATACAGAATCAAGACATGGTAGAAGTTTAGGATTTTTGTATCTGTCTGAACATGTAGGACAGACTACGATGCCTGTAAGTTCACTTTGTGATGTTTGTTGTACGGCTGCCATCTTGGTAGTGAATGTTTATCGATGTGACTGGATCGTACTATAAATGATAACAGGGATCTGATTACACTCAAGTCTACATACTTTACATATCTGTACTGTCCCTCTATATCACAGCCTTCGTACCCCAGAAACTTAAGAATGGTTCATTCCTCCTGTAGCATATCATGGGAATGTTCCAAAATTTAGAGATATGTAGGAGTGGACGGAAGGGATATTTTTATGGTTCATTCTCCTATAACATATTGTGAGAATGTTCCAAAATGTAGAGATATGTAGGGATGGAGGGAGATAACTCAAGAAACCCTATATCTAAGACTATGTAACCCACATACTATAGAATGGTTCATTCCTCCTACAGCATATGATGGAAATGTTCCAAATGTAGTGATATGGGGGGGGGGGGGGTTCATAACTCACGCCAAGGTACACGCTAAGCCTGTGTACCCCACTCGTTATAGAATGGTTCATTCCACGGGCAGCATGCCAATGGAATGTTCCATAATATATAGATAGATAGGGATATGTCAACCTTAAGTTTATCCTCTCTATAGCACACTAAATGTATATGTATTTCAGCCATTGTTTCCTGCACATGATAAATTAGTTCATTCCCCTTGTAGTGTGTTATGGGAATGTTCCAAAATGTAGTGATATGTAGAGGAAATTATCAACCTAGAATATGGTGTGTGGCTGTCTTACTGTTAAAACAGACAGCTGTTGCCAGAAGATTAAAATGTAATGTATATATTTATGATGTAATTTGATCATTTTACAAGTTTAGTTTATTGTTTTACTTGACAGATGATAACACATAGACAGGTTAGAGTTGAATAGTCTAGTTTCCAGATAGGGAGAGTATTATGTATTAAAAACTTCATCTCTTTCCAAGTCTAGTCAAGGTCCCCAACGATTGCACATAATTCTGTGCTCCCTCCCACAGGGTTCATATAAACATGATGACATCATCGCGTCCCCATGTGACCTTAGTTTAAACAGACTGGAGGAGGAGTTTGACATTTGCATATCATTATTGCCCGATAGTCAAAACATGGTCAAAACAGCTGTATCAAATGTATTAATGAGTGATGATGACAGCCTGTCAATTTGTGATGGATTACTACTGACATGCACTGTTCGTTCGTTCTTCACTCACCATGGCGTTCAAACACACTTGACACCTTTCGTTGGGACCTTGACTAGACTGGGAAAGAGATGAAGTTTTTAAGTACATAAATACCATCCCTGTCTGGGAATTAGACTAAGAGTTGAAGTACTTAGCTCTTTTCTTTAGCACCTCTATCGGACAAATTGTTGACTCTTGATACCATCTTTGTTGTGCTTTGTGAATGAGTAAAAATATATATAGTCTCATACCGATACACTGATGTAGCAGAGAGATTTTGGCTGTTACCTTTTCCCATCATGCCTTGCATAACTAATATTTTATTTTTGTGACACATCACCCTCTAGTGGTAGCCAAATTTTGTTGTTGTGAGTCAAAATGATAAAAACTGGCATTTCTTGTGAGTCACCACGTAGTAAGAGATAGGGGAAAACCAAATTTTGAGGCGTCACTAGAAAGTATATGTATGTGACTTGACCGTAGGCTATTGAAATGGTGGCCTTGACTTTCGAAATGTTCAACTTACATGTACATCATAAATGTATGTTACAATTTACTCATGAGTGAAATGCCAAGGTCACTCAGTTTCTCCTGTAGTGTACATGTACATACACTCTTTATGAGAAATGCCAAGGTCACTCAGTTTCTCCTGTAGTGTACATGTACATACACTCTTTATGAGAAATGCCAAGGTCACTCAGTTTCTCCTGTAGTGTACATGTACATACACTCTTTATGAGAAATGCCAAGGTCACTCAGTTTCTCCTGTAGTGTACATGTACATACACTCTTTATGAGAAATGCCAAGGTCACTCAGTTTCTCCTGTAGTGTACATGTACATACACTCTTTATGAGAAATGCCAAGGTCACTCAGTTTCTCCTGTAGTGTACATGTACATACACTCTTTATGAGAAATGCCAAGGTCACGCAGTTTCTCCTGTAGTGTACATGTACATACACACTTCATGAGTGAAATGCCAAGGTCACTTAGTTTCTCCTGTAGTGTACATGTACATACACTCTTTATGAGAAATGCCAAGGTCACTCAGTTTCTCCTGTAGTGTACATGTACATACACTCTTCATGAGAAATGCCAAGGTCACTCAGTTTTCCCAGTACATACAATCTTCTGGTGAAGTCTGCGTATTTTAGCTGTAGGCTATCAAATGTAAGGTCACCACAGTCAGACATGTTCCCTACTGTGTAAACTACAGACTATAGAGTTTTAGTGACTCAATGGTATGCCATGTTGACGGTAATCAGAATGTCACCCTGTAGTGGCATGACAGATAGAAAAGTGCTGAAATTCTTGAATTTTATAAACAATGACTTGAATATGGGTAAGTTTCCTTGTTACATTAAAACCCATGGTTTCAAGTCATGAATAGATAGTAAAATTAGACCGTGGTTGATAAAGAGAGTCTACACTCTGTATTTTTCATCATAACACAGGTCTAGACTTGCTTAAGTCTCCAGGTTTTTTCATTCTTTTATTTGAATTAAATATTTAAAAACACACCAAATTAGTTTGATTGGATCTATTGTGCATACAGCTACAGAAATACATTTATACACAGGTGATTGAGTACAGTTCAAGGTGTATGATATTATGAGTAAGTTGTTACAGCTAACAAAATAGTTTGGAAAAACATCCAGTCCAGTGTGCCCTCTAATAGTCAAACTCTGTTTTTGTGAGTCAACGTGTTTAAACTGTTTTTGTGAGTCAACGTGATAAAAACTGGGATTTCTTGTGAGTCACCACATAGTAAGAGATAGGGGAACACCAAATTTTGGTGCGTCACTAGAAATTGTGTGCATCAGTGGCATGTCAAATTGGCTTAGAGGGCACACTCACCACATAGTAAGAGATAGGGGAACACCAAATTTTTGTGCGTCACTAGAAATTGTGTGCTTCAGTGTCACATCAAATTGGTGAAGTTAGAGGACACACTGATCCACTTTCTACTTTAACCCATGTTTCAGTTCATGGCTGCTTAGAAATAGATACAGTGACACAGTGTGTAATTAGAACCATGTTTTTACAAGAGGAAACATGAGACAATGAAATTTAAAACCTGTCAAAGAACTTTTAGTTTAATGAGATTCCTGTTTTATATCATAAATCTTGTGGCAATCTGTAACAAATAAGTATCAGGTCTTAATTTAGTGACCATTTATTGCCGACAAATCATTCCGAAATCCAATAAAAGGACTTTGGCCATCAATTATTCCCTACTTGAAATAGTACAACTCATTCCTTCATCCCAAGGACAAATTCTCTTGGAATGTTACCACTGCAATGTCAGTAAGTTTCAAGAAGCTGAGACAGTGTGAAGTACATGAACTGCCAATGATACTGTAGCATAGCTGCATAACTTTGCAAAATACAGGACATGTATGAAATAAACTGCTGATGATGATAAGTCATAGACTAAAAAACTGCTAGCGTTGTGAGTTTTACGATAGTGATAACTTTCACAATGGTTGATGTATTTACAGTGTAGTGTCTCCTTTATTTTCTCCAATATGACATATGTCAGTTCAGTCCCTTCAGGACTACTGGTTTATGTGTTTGAATTGTATGATATTAAGTAAACTGCTGATGATGTTAAGTCATTGACTAAAACTGCTAACGTTGTGTGTTTTATGACAGTGATATCTCTCACAATACTTGATGTATATTTCAACTGAGGTACGCAATCCTTCAAGTCAAACAGGAATTCAGATTTCATACTCGGGGTACTGAGCTTGAATACTTTGTTCTGATAGTTACAGAGATAGAGATTATCCTTGTTGTCGGTCGCGACGCCAAAGCTAACTTGCTGGTCGGTGTGCCCGATTGTGTGCAGTAAGCTGCCGTCTCCAGAGAAAAGCTGCGTCAGTTTACCCGATACGATGACGTTTCCGTCATTCGTTACAGCGACATGTTTAGGGTCTAGATCGCGAAGCCGACAAAATTCCGATCCCTGCATTTCGACGCATTCATTGATCCCCGTTACAAATACTCGTACAACTTTCAGGTTCGTGTCAATGACGTATACTAGGCCAGCTTTGTCATTCACGGCAATACTTGTCGGACATTTTAAGATATCTTTGCCGAAAACTTTCAAAAGTTTGCCGTTTTCATCACAGACGAAAACCTGTCGGCTGTGTCTATCAGTGATGTACTGTACACCTGTTTGTGAGACAGCCACTCCTATTGGTTGAAAGGAAGAACCAGATGCAAATATACGAATCACTTTTCCCGTTTCTGTGCATATCACCTGGACTCTGTTATTCTGAGTATCAGCAACAATCAAATGTCCGTGCTTGGTTACTGAGATAGCAGAGGCAGAACTAAAGTATCCTGGTAGATATCCGCGCTTTCCCCCGAACTGCTTTACGACTTTAACTTTCGGGATCACCGTTACAAGATCGGGTGACACTGATACAGGTTGGCCATCAAGTTTAACCAGGATTTTGTGTAATCCAGAAATCTCTGATTTGAAACTAATGATGCAGGAGTCTTCAGTGATAGATTTGTACAACACACGGATATTCCCGTTCGGGTCTCCAACCTCAGTTGTTAAACGATTCCAAATTGGGACGCTATCTCGTGTTGAATCTGTTTCCACTTTGGTCAACTTCATGGTCACATGATCACCGACAGTTAACTTGTTAGGGTCATTCATAAAGGTCATGGCCATTGTCGGTGGCTTTGCAATGTTTTTTGGCTTTGACCTTGAAAATCGGAAGAAGTTTGCCCTCCATGATGTGTTCTGTGTTGTCAGTACGTGCTGCTGTGATGCAATATCTGCTACTCTATGACTATGAGATGGACTGCTTCTGTCACCTGATAAGTCACATGACCTAGTTTGTGACATCACTTGTTGGTCAGTTTGTAGACTTGATGCTACAGCTCCAGGACTCCTGTCACCTGATTTGTCACATGATCCAGCCTGTGGTGTTGTTGGTTGGTCAGTTTGTTGACTTGATGCTGCAGCTCCAGGACTCAGGTCACCTGATATGTCACATGACTCTGTCTGTGATATCTTTGGTTGGTCAGTTTGTAGGCTTGATGCTGCAGCTCCAGAACTCAGGTCACCTGATTTGTCACATGACCCAATGTCTGACCTTTCTCTACCTGCTATGGTTGCACTGTCTTCCTCTCTGTTACTTTGTGGTCCCATAGCAGTGGTAGTGTGATCTGTCATTCCAATACTGTTTCTATCTTCAGTGTGTGCTGCTTCTTCATTTGTTGGATGTACATTTGATGGATAACTTTGCTGCTGAACTTGTCCATCATCTGATACACGATCATCCACCAGGAACTGTCTGTCACCTCGTATGTGCTCTTCACCCTCAGACGCAACTTGTCTTTCTGTGAATTCACCTTCTCTTTCACTTACTATTTGTATATCCTGTTCTGGTATCTCTGATACTTCTGAATGATCTGGTACTTGGTCACTTTCTCTCAATATTTCAGTTTCTGGAGTCGATTGGAACATCACCTGTTGACTTTGATGTACTCTGACCTCTGGTTCCTGGGGTTCATGTTGAGGTCGTAACACTTCACCTCCGTCCTCCAACCCCTGGTCATGAACAACTGGAATCTGTGAAGATGCCCTCTCAGGTGGTTGGGATTCAGTGTGAGGCTGTGATACTTCACCTTCGACCTCTGACCCCAGGTCATGAACAGTTGGAATCTGTGAAGATGCCCTAACAGGTTGTTGGGATTCATTGTGAGGCTGTGACACTTGACCTTCGACCTCTGACCCCAGATTCTGTGCGGCTGGATTCTCAACCTGTGTAGATACTCTGGTATCTATTTCTAGCTTCGTGTCAATATTTAGTAATTGTTCCAGACAGTTTATGGTTTCTCGGTATGATGACATTAACTGTACTTTATTGTCACACTGGAGTAGATTCTCCACGGCTACGACTGTACTCAAAATGAGTTCTTTTTTAGACTGCAAACTGTTTCTTTCTTTATCTTCATTTTCTTTCACCCTGTCGAACTTTACTTTCAAGGTCTCTAAAAGTTCAGCTTCTTTCGTTTTCAACCGTTCGATGGCCTCCTGTGTTTGTTGTTTGATTGTGTTGTATTCCGCCGTGCATTGCTGTAAGGAGGTTGAGGACTTTGATTTAAGTTCCTCTTCGCTCTGGTTGATTTCCTGTTTTTTGAGGCGTAACTGCTGCATACGATGTTGCAGTGTTTCTTGAAATGTTGCTGCTGCATCTTGTAGTAGTTTGTGTTGGTGTCGGCTGTGTTCAACCAAGGTACAAGAATGACAAATCGGGAACTCGCAAGTCTGGCAGAAAAACTTGAGTAGATTGCGAGCGTGGGAGTCGCAGTACGATAACGTGTCAACATCGGACGAACTTTCATTCACGGTTTTATCATACTCGTCGAAGGTCAGCACACGATGACCGCTCGTTGCCGGAATCTTGGTATGGATGTGAGCGCAGTTGGTACAAATGCCGAGACCACACTCAATACACCGACTTGTCTGCCGTGACCCTTGACACAGCTCACATGAACTTTGACCTGTGTCACATGACATGCTGTCGCGTTGTTCTTCCGCTGATTGCAAAATCGTATTTATGAAGAAACTAGGTTTCAGTTTGTCCACTCCTCCTGTCGGTAGTTTGAAGACTTCCCGACACGTTGGACATCGTATATGTTTATTTTTGTTGACAAGTTTGACTAGACAGACACTGCAAAATGAATGACAGCACGGCAGAACTTTGGGGTCGGTGAACCATTCCAGACAAACTGCACATGTTAATATATCTTCATCAATTTCAACCGTACTGAATCCCATCTGGTATTTTTCAGCCATGTTTTTGCTGTTGACAGTTCAAAATAATTGTCAGAATGTGATACGTACGGTATATCTTTGCTGCTGTCAGCTCAACTTTTGAACTCACAGTCTGTCTCTCAGTGTGTGTTGATACTGCAAATTTGTCATATTCCGATAAAAAAAGCAAAATTTTGGTCCAATTTGCCCTTCAAATTAGCAAATTATCCTGGCAGCTGTTCCGAGTCCAAATCCTTCAATTGTATATCTGTGAGAAAAAAGAAAGAAAGAATTTTATGTATAAATAAATGTTACTGTATATTTCATATTTATGTCATTGATTTGTCTGTGACAATGAAGTACAATTCATAGATAAGGCCTAACAAAAATATTGTGTGGTTCCGATTATGCTCAATTTTAGAATAGGTAGGATAGGTAGACTTTATATTTTAAAAAAAGAAATTTTTTTTTCGATTGTGAGTGTCTAGTTCAGATAGTAATGTTTTCCATTGTTTTCTATATGGTCTCTGTATTATTGGTTTCTTCTCATCAGATGTACATCCATTACAGATTGGAAGAACAGTTTTATATTGTCTTTTTAAGTTGATGTCAGTTTCTGAATCCACTATTTCATGCAAGACTTCACAATTTTCACGATTTTATTTTTTTCTTGAATATGTAAAAAAAAATTTAGGGTTGTGTGAAAAACAAGGTATTAACTGGAACCAAACAGTTTTTTTATAGACCTAGAAAAATTTCAAAAATATAGGTTTGCTCTTGATATTGACACAAATGTACATTAATATATTTTTTACTCCTTATTTTGAAAAAAAATTTAGTTTCGTTTTTGAAAAAAATAAAATTTTTATTTACTTTCGTTTTTGAAAAATTTATAAAATTACGTTTGATTTTGACACTGTATTGTTCTACACTAGTCTAGTTCCTATATGGTATTGTTACAATTTACACCTCCACTCGCAGTCTATTTATAAACCACCTTGGCATCCAGACTATTCTACAGTGTAGAATGTAATTGTGCACTTCAAAACATCAAACAAAAAACTGCTATTACCTACATGTAGTATGCCCACAGTGAATTGACCAGCTTTCTGTTTGGTAATTACTTCCTCCACTGTCAGCTGTACTCCTAGGACTGTAGGAGAGTGTCTAAACAATACGTAACTTGTGTCAGCAGTATACATGTACAGAAATGAGTAAAATCTTCAAAAGTATGTTGTAAGCACCAAACAGTTGGCATAAAAATTGGTTTATAGTTTGTTCGACAATTCCCGCCCTTTCACTGCTAACTGTACAGTCACACACAAGTGGTAGAGTAGTGTATTACGTTCTTCAAACATCAGACCTGCATCACAATTATTAAACGGCATATATTCACAGGAAAATTTCAGTCATTCTGTTGGTGATACCTTCCCTTCTAGTGCCAGCTCAGCAGTCTCCTTTGGCTTGTACACTACACACAGAAGTGGTATATCTGTGTTACATTACTTCACACATCAGACACAAGTAATGGCATATATTCACACAGAATTTCAGCCTTGTGTTGGTGATGTCTCCCCTCCACACCACTGCCAGCTGTACGCCTAAATATATACACTTTGTACACTACAGACAGGAGTGGCGGTACAGTGTGTTACTTTACTTCAAACATCAGCCACATAACTCAAGTAAATGCAGAAATCCACAGCAAAATTTGGGTCTTCAGTCTGCGATACCTCCCTCTCAACGGGACTGCCAGCTGTACACTGAGATCTGTTGACTTTTGTACACTGCACACAGAACTACGTGTGACGTACACTTCAAATGAAAAAACATGATATATGCTTTGTACACAAGTATTAGACAGCAAAGGTATTGTTGACCCTGGTTATACACAGATAAAAATACATGCAAGTTAAATATTGATTTCCACTCAGGTCAAAGGTCGTATGCATAGTGATATCAAAGGTCAAAGGTCATACACCTGTTTAGACTTGATCCACATACTGTATTTACATTAGTCTGTCAGGTAAGGTGTGACAGGGCGCCCTCTAGCTGGTAAGGGCAGAATGACACAATATATATTAATATGTACATGTAGGTGTTAGTGGCCTGTGATGTACATTGCCTGACTACTGTGGTATCTTAAATAAATCAATGAATGAAGAAGTAAATGAATAATTAATACAATTATGAAGCCACATGATATACACTCTTTCAAAACTGTCAACTGATTGGTTTGTATGAAGTCACATGATATATCATCCTCTTCCAAACTGTCAACTGATTGGTTGATACGAAGTCACATGATATATGTATCATCCTCTTTCAAAACTGTATGTCAATTGATTGGTTGATATGAAGTGACATGATATGTCCTCTTTCCAGACTTTTCAATGGATTGGTTGATATGAAGTCACATGATATATATTTATCATCCTCTTTCAAAACTGTCAGTTGATTGGTTGGTATAAAGTCACATGATATATCCTCTTTCAAAACTGTGTAAATTGATTGGTTGATATGAAGTCACATGATATCTTATCCCCTTGTAAACTATGTCTTCTAAGCCATCATCAATAATATGCCACTTTCTAAATGAAATCTTTCATTTTGTGTCATTTTAGGTGGAAAATATTCAGGTGAACTTAGACAGAATGAGTGTACACATCTAGTAGTAGATAATCCCCATGGTAAGTACTGTGTCATGTATATGGTATAATTCCATGACCTTTGACCTTTGAGTGCCAGTTTAGGTTTATTCTTTCATTCATTCATTCATTCATTTGTTCATTCATTCATTTGTTTGTTTGTTCGTTCGTTCGTTTGTTTTTTCATTCATTCATTCATATTTTGTTCATTTGCTCGTTCATTCATTCACTCTCACTCACTCACCCATTCATTCATTCTTCTATTCATTTATTTATTCATCTATTCATCCATCTGTCCCTCTCTGTCTATTCATCCACCCACCACTCGCCCACCTGCCTGCCCACCTACCAGCTTGAATACATATTCTGATTTTATCCTGTTTTTTTAATGAAATACATTTCTTTTTTAGGACAAAAATATGAATTTGCTATGAAATGGAAGCTACACTGCGTTACTTCAAAGGTATGTACTAATAATATAAAGATAAATTTGAAAAATTTTAAGTTAGTTGGAAAAACAATTGTCAAAATTTTCATGCACTTTAATAACATGAAAAGACGAGTATAAAATTGGCGTCAGATTCAGATTCAGATTCAGCTAGCGTCATATTGAGCGTCAGATTCAACGTCAGATAGCGTCAGATCCGAAGACACCCGACAGACTCAATCAAAACTGAAATAATACCGTTGAGACTATAGGGAAAGATTCTGCTTCACAACCTTTTGATTGAAGATGGATTTATACTCGTCATGAAAAGACGAGTATAAAGTTGGCGTCAGATTCAGATTCAGATTCAGCTAGCGTCATATTGAGCGTCATATTGAGCGTCAGATAGCCTCAGATCCGAAGACACCCGACGGACTCAATCATACCTGAAATAATACTGTTGAGACTACAGGGAAAGATTCCGTTTCACAGCCTTTTGATTGAAGATGGAATGTCTCTGCTTGCACAATTTTTATTTGGGAAAAATATGTGAAATAGAGTTGAAATACTTGCAACAGAGACATTGATAGCCCCAAGTTCAGCCACTGTATGTTCGTTGGTTGATATGTTTTGCCAATAATGTCATGGTGTCAGTAAAAGCCGGGAGTAAAAGCTAAGTTTACATGTGTAATATGTTGTCATTTTTAAAAATTTGAATTTAAAATTTAAAAATTGTGCAAGCAGAGACATTCCATCGTCCATCAAAATGTTGTGAAGCAGAGTCTTTCCATGTAGTCTCAACGGTATTATTTCACTTTTGATTGAGTCCGTCGGGTGTCTTCGGATCTGAGGCTATCTGACGCTGAATCTGACGCTCAATATGACGCTAGCTGAATCTGAATCTGAATCTGACGCCAACTTTATACTCGTCATGAAAAGCCATTATTTCAGATTATGTTTGTTTGTTTCATACATTCTTTCCTCCAGTGGTTCTATGATAGTCTGGAGAAAGGTGCCTGTCTTGATGAGAGTCTTTACAAAGTTGTACGCCAGGTCAAAGGTCAAGGTACATCCAGTGAGTTCGTTAGACCGACATCCACACCTAAGAAAAAGTCAAGACAAAGAGCTTGTGAGTAATTAATATATGTACCGGTATTATTGTAGGAAGTCGTTGTTTGTTAACATTTTTGTTAACATTTACTTGTGGTTTTTTTAAGTGTCGTACATTCGAAGTTCAAATGAGATGAGTTGATGTGTGATGAAATGAAATTTAGATGAAGTGATCAAACACCATTTTTGGATACTCCAAAAAAAAAAACGTACGGTCATCCATGTAATATAGAATATTGGGAAATATTTGAAAGATAAATGCCAACACCATAGCCGAATCAAATTTACTAAAGTTGCCATATGGATGAGGATTGGGTATTTATTTTGGATTTTTAATTTATAAAATAATTTTATCATAGCTTCCTACTTGAAAAATTAATGTGAAAACATTGACAAAGTCTGTGTTTGTAACTCAATAAATTGCATAAAACAAAAATATGTGCAAAAAGTTTGTTATTGTACGTACAATAGCAAACTTTTTACACATTTATCACTCTTTTGCAATGTATTGAGTTACAAACACAGACTTGGCATATGTTGTTTCACATTGATTTTTCAAGTAGAAAGCCATGATAAAATTGTTTTATAAATTAAAAATCAAAAATAAATACTCAATCCTCAACCACATTGCCACTTTAATGTTATATGGATATCTATAAGCTAATAATTATATATTCTATTTTTATATTGTTTATTGTAAATTTTATTTTGTGATTACAGTTAGCAGTATCGGTGATGTTAGTAATATTAGTATGGCATCAACTATCAATGATACTGTTATGTCGGTTGATTTACAACTACCTCCACCTGAGAACCTATTTCTGGATGGATGTAAGGTAAGTTGGAGATGTGCGACTGACAGAGAGAGTGGGGTAAGGGTGTGTGTGTGTTCGTAGCTTGTAAAATATTTATCCAAAGTTTCGGTGAAGATGAGTTGGGAATTAGAAAGGGGGAGGGGAGGGTTTTGAGAAGTATGATTATATTTTTACTTCTCTCCTTCACACTCTGCTAGAGAACACTGTTCAAGATAATTTTCTCTATCATGTTTCTTTTCCCCTTTCTATATATACTCGTAGAGGGCGCTATTCATCATATTTATACATACATTACATGTTTGCTTTACCCTTCTTGTTACATTCTAAGGAAATCTAACGACTTCTTTCTTTCTCTCTAGATATTCATGTGTGGTTTCAATGTAGCTGAGCTTGAGAGACTTCAAAGAATGATCAACATTGGTGGAGGATCCAGATTTAATCACTATGGTGACAGTGTTACTCATGTTGTCATGGGGATAAAAGATGTAGAAATCATCAAGAAAATTGAAGGTTCCGAATCAAGGTAAAACAACTTGTGGTTAAATGTCTTGGGTGACTATCTGTGTTTTGTGTTGAGATCTAATTAGATATTATTCCCAAATATTTTTCTTCGTTCAGCCAAGGAAAATATGAGTGACCTAAGGGGGCCCTTTGTAACTACAAGTCGTTAGACCTCTACGGTCACTAGTATTTCTGGCTGAATGAAAAAATTGGGCAATAATGTAATTATACCATCACCATTAATATGAAAAAAGTTGGGGAAAGTAATGGCAATTTTGAGTGTTTTGACTCATATTTTGAACGCAGCAGAAGTAATATCGTAGACACACATTGTCATGACAACGACGCATGTTGTTGTGATGTAGAATGACCAGGGTATAAATTCCATATTTTTTGTTGAACCTGGTTCATGCATGGTATCATTTATATTAGTCACACTACTTGTGGATGTTATGCAAATTAGCAAATATAGTAAACGCTCTTTCACTGTATTGAATTGCCATCAGCAATATTAATGTTTAGTTTATTTCATAAGAATAGGGCCACTGCCCATCATTCGACGAAATGAGGATAAATATTACAGTAACTTTTGGAACACAATGACAAATAAAATAAAAATTACCAAAAGATAGTAACGTCTTCTCTCTGAGTAAAAACACTTTAAATACAAAGATAAATGCTCTTTCACCTACAGTACTGAGGGCAATATTGGAATGACATGCTTGACCACATTTTAATACAGTTACATCTTTTGTAGATCCAATTATTCTTGTACCAGTGCAGTGAATGTTTTAATGTGTTGTGTAAGTGATGTTCATTACTTTGTTGTGTTTTCTTTAGCAGATATTAAATTGTTCAACCCCCACTTTTGCACCCCATTGATATTTCTCATCTTGTGTCTTGTATCCATAGACCGTATGTAGTCACTGCTCAGTGGTTGGTTGAAAGTTACACAGGAGGAGAGAAGTTAGATGAGAAATTGTTTGAATACATGAATACCAACAGGTAAGGCTAGATTAGATTAGATTAGATTAGATTAGATTAGATTAGATTAGAGGTTAGACTCTCACAGCACTTAGTACTTTCCCTAAATTGTCTGTTTTTACCTTCACTTTAAGAGAGCAGCAAATCCAGTCTCCACATCTAAGCTAGTAAACTTCTCGAAATTAACAGGAGTACCATGTCCACAGACTACCAATTTCTGTCATAGGACTACCATAATTTACAGCTGGTAGTCCCATGTCCACAGACTACAAATTCTTATCATGGGGCTACCATAATTTGCAGCTTGTAGTCCTGTGTCCACAGACTACCAATTCTTGTCATGGAGCTACCATAATTTGCAGCTGGTAGCCCACTCAGGCTACCACAGATTATGTGATGATTTAAAGGATGGAAGGTTTGCAGACTGACAACATTTCAATAACACATACATTCCAAAAGAGGAACTCTGTTTTCAGTTCAGGAATATGGGACTATTGGTTGAAATTGTGAACTTTTTTTTCCTGTTTCAGTGTTGATGACGTCGATGTGAGAAATGAAAGTATTGTAAAACTGAAAAGTAAACAATCTAACAACAGTGTGAGAGACAAGAAGACAGCCAAGGTCAAACCTGTATCACATGACAACAATGACGGAGATGATGATGATATAACATTAATGGAACAATATCTACCTCAGAATACTACAGGTAAGTATTACTAGTATGTTACCATGGTAATGACTACAATATCTCCCTCAGAATACAAGTATTGTGTTAACCATGGTAATGATAGTACAATATCTCCCTCAGAATACAAGTATTGTGTTACCATGGCAATGATAGTACAATATCTCCCTCAGAATAGAAGTATTGACATGTGTTACCATGGTAATGATATAACAATATCTACCTCATACAATGTAATACTACAGGTACGTATTTTGTTACCATGGTAATGATATAACAATAGCTCCCTCAGAATACTAAAGATACAGTAAGAATTGTGTTGCCATGGCAATAACATAACAATACCTTATATATAATACTATTGGTAAGAATTGTGTTCCCATGGCAACAATATCACCCTCAGTACTGCAGGTAAAAGAGCATTTAATGTATGTGCAAATTTTTATGAATATTTGTTTTAATTGGGTCTTGTTTGTTTCATTCAATTAAAAGTACTTATGACAGGAAAATATTTTATACTAATTGCTTCTGTTACCACTCAGTGTATATCAGGTGAACACAAAAAAATGTTAGCTAGATAATTGATTGTTTGTTTTATTTGGAAAGTCATGATTGGTAAATGGTTAGAGTGGTTGGCTTGGAATCTGCAGGTTGCAGGTCCGAGCCCCATCACTGCCATTTGTTTCTGAGTGGCTAAAGTCCTTAGGCAAGATTTGTACCAATATTATGCCTAATTCAACCCAGCTGTATAATTGGGGACCTGGTAGGATATAGGTTGCAATGTGAAGGCTTTAATCCTATGTGCTTATAAAGGCTGCAATGGATTGTATGCTCCCAGGGAGTTGAGGAAGTATAACGGGCCATTGTGCCACTATAGATCTGTGCCAGAGGTAGTAATTGTAAAGCGCTTTGAGAACAGAGTGGGAAAGCGTTATATAAAAATATTATTATTGTTTGAAGTTTATTCTTAGTTTGATCAATTTTTGTTCCTCTACGTCTTTGCCTTCATCTTGTACTACAGCTGGAAATACAACTACAGAACAGAATGCAAGTAGTGTTGCCAAGCAACAGGATGATGCAGATGAAACATCAGACCAAGTTGCCATGGAAGTAGAAGATGCAGATGTTACCATGGATCATGCTGAGAAGAGAGATGGTGGTGATGATGATAATGATGATGTTGCTATGGTGCCAGGAGATGAAAATATGAAGGATGAAGAGGAGGGTGGTGAAGATGAGGGGGATATGTTGGAGGGAAATATAGATGGAATATTTAGTCTGAGGACTTTTGTCGTTGTTGGTTTCGAGGAAGAACAACGAGAATCAGCTGAAGAAATGATTACTATGAAAGGAGGTAAGGAGGAGTCATTGATGTCGTCTGATGCCAGCTGGTGTTTTTACTCGACTTTCTTTCATAGAAAAGTCTTGGTTTTGCATATCCTACCTGTACGGTAGTCTTGAAGGACTAAAACTACTTGGCTATTTATTATACCATGCACACAAGCCAAGATATTGTCATTGAACAGAAAATATGGGCCTGGTCGTTCTACATTGCGACAACCCATGTGTCTATGTCACTAGTTTTTGCAGAACTCGAAATATGAGTCGTCATTTTCAGTTTTCCAGATTGTTCATAGGTTATGCTTGAGGGGGTATAATTTATGTTATTCTCTAAGTTTTTCTACATTCACTTTCAGCCAGAAAATAATTGTAATCTAAGTGTTTGTCACTACGAGATGCTAGACTGAGGTACAATCGTGGTTCAAATCTTGCCCAAGGACTTTAGCCATTCAGGAAACAAAAAGTAGAAACAGGGTTCGGACATGCAACCTGCAAATCAAAACTGGCCACTCTAACCATTCACCCATCATGACTCCACATAGTGTTGAGGCGATAGTACTTCAAGACCACTGGTACAACGATCTTCTACCAACTGTACATCTTAGCCTGTCTCACGCTGTGCTAAAACTACCTACACTAGCAGCAAATTTCTCTATTGATCACAGTGTAATCTTTCACTCCCTGATGTGTAATTAGTGTACATTTCACCAGTGGAGTTTTAAGTAGAGTCTTCAGGATATCAACAGTGTAGGATATCTAATCTGGTATAATAAACAAAGTTGTAAAGTTGTATTGTGTTCTAGTTGCTAATTTGACATCAAATGTTAGAACTGTTTGTTTACCATCTGAGTGAAGTAAGTAAGTGTATGTTTGTCATATTATCTGTGTAGTGACTAGCCAGCCTTGGTCTTATTAACAATTTGTTTACAATTAAACATTAAGGAGTGAAAGATTACACTGTGATCAAGAGAGAAACTGGCTGCTAGTACTAGTAGGTAGTTTTAGAAGAGCTTGATACAGATTAAGAGATACAGTTGGTAGAAGATCATTGTAGTTTTAGCGCTGCTTGAGACAGGCTAAGAGATACAGTTGATAGAAGATCATTGTAGTTTTAGCACAGCTTGAGACAGGCTAAGAGATTCAGTTGGTAGACGATTGTTGTAGTTTTAGCACTGCTTGAGACAGGCTAAGAGATACAGTTGGTAGAAGATCATTGTAGGCTAGTTTCTGAATAACTAATTGTTCTCATCTGGTGTTTCCTTTTAGGTAAGATAAAGACCAGTACATCTAGAACACCTGCTGATATAGCAATAGTACCTCTGATTAGTTGCTGCAAAGATCTGCCAGCCAAACACGTAGTCAATAATTGCTGGCTACAGATGTGTTATGAACATGACGCTTTCCTACCTGTCGACAATAATGAACTCTTCCTGCCCTTTGACCTTGCTGAAGATTGTCAACCACTGAAAGATTGTGTTATATCTATCAGGTAAGTAATGGGTAGAACTGAATGTTTTTGAGAGGTTTAGTTTGATTGGTTAACAGGGCAAAAAATTGACATGTAGCCTATCTTGTTTTTTATTATGTTAATGAAGTTTCCGTTACACTTGACTTCAAATATGTCAACACTAGAGGGCAGTGCTCAAGTTCAACTTTGATTGTACCAACACCAGAGGGCAGTGTTTGACCATTACTGGATGTAGTATGAGGAAGATCACTGCAGCAAATAAAGGCATTTCTGGGTTCTGGAGAAACATTTTATGATTCAATGCTCCAGGCAAAGAAAGACGTATCCATACAGTATGGTTCTGGAGAACTGTTGTATGGTTTTACACCACATACCACTAATATGTGCAATTATTCAGGAACGTATGATCTTGAACTTGTTTGGACATACATGCCATGGCCATGACTTATCTCTTGGGTTGCAGCTGATCTGTATATTAGACACCCCCCCCCCCCCCCCAAAAAAAAAAAAAATAAAAAATAAAAAAAAAAAAAAAAAAAATAAAATAATAATAATAATAACAAAAAAACAAAAAAAAAAAATAATAATAATAATAATAAAAAAAAATAAAAAAATAAAATACAAAAAATAAAAAAAATAAAAAATAAAATAAAAAATAAAAATAGGAATTGATTCTGGTCAGGACAGTTTGTCTAAAGTGGTGTGATGACGCGGTTTTTATTTTTTCGATTCTCAGTAAACTTGTCACTGAATCCACTATTTATGGCAGTTACATTTCTTTATATTTAGTACTTTATAGCAAGTGTGTATGTAGGGCAGATGTCATTTGCTTGTTCATAATAGGCTCTGCAGTTGTCTTCACTGAAGTAGGGAGGGTTTTTTTGCATTTCTCCACTGATCTGCAGACTGCAAGGACTGGAGAAACACACACACACATAAAAAGACTTCGCAAGGGTATTTAAGTGATGCGCACTTGACCAGAAATATATATATATATTTTTGGCCATAATGGCTGTATTAATTGAACATAAAAATCTCTAATATCTTGGCACTCCCATACTCCCATACAATTACAGTTTGACGCTTTTGAAGAATTCACAGAGAGTTAGGTGGTCTGACAAGTGCAGATGTAATGTTTACAAGCCTTCAAGTTTTCATTAGATTTGACTTTGACAATGTCAACTCTAGAGGGCAGTGCTCAAGTTCAACTTTGACTATACCAACACTAGAGGGCAGTGTTTAAACATTCCTTGATTAATGCACTTTACAAAATTTTTGTGTAAAAAAAGATGATTGATTGATTGATGGATTGGTTGATTGATTAATTGATTGATTGATTGATTGACTGACTAGTGAATTGGTTGATTGATTAATTGATTGATTCATTGATCGATTGACTAGTGAATTGGTTGATTGATTAATTGATTGACTGACAATTGTATGTTTCTTTACAGTCAATATGTAGGTGTTGAGAGAGACTGCATTCAGCATTTAGCTGAGTGCCTTGGCGCTATTGTACAGGATTATTTTGTACGTAAAAAGAAAGATGACGTAACACCTAACACACATCTTATCTTACAAGAACCAATGGGTCATAAATATTTAGCAGCTGTGAAGTGGAAACTACCAGCTGTGGATAAAAGGTAAATAGTATTGATCACTAATTATTGATTATTGATCATTGGACATTGATGATTGATTATTGATTATTGATCATTGATCATTGGTTATTGATGATTGATTAACGATCATTGATGATTGATTGGTGATTATTGATCATTGTTATTGATGATTGATTGGTGATTATTGATTAATGATCATTGGTGATTGATCATTAATTATTAATTATTGATTATCATTAACATGTGATTGGCCAATGTTCACAAAAGTTCATGATTAATAAACATCCATTAATATTAATTTGTAAATACAAGCAATCCAGTTTGAAGACGTTTGAACAGAAAATACAAGACTGTTTACAGCATTAGGTATTCAGTTTAATTTCTCATGTCGTGTGTGTAACTATACTACCAAATTGCTGATAATATGATTTAAGAATCTTGATGCATAATTGCCCAATCATGTTGTTTGTCAACAATTTACATAATATGTAAATTGTATGTAAATAAGTAAATGAGCATGCTTTCAGCTCTGTACATAATATGTAAATTGTATGTAAATAAGTAAATGATGCTTTCACCTCTGTACATGTAAAGGGGTCAGAGTTCAACCAAAGGTCATACTTCCAATTTGCTAATCTTCAATTTCGCACTTCTCACCAAGTTTGGAAAAATTTCATGCCCTCAATGATAACAGCTTTAGTATTTACTACTGAGATGTTGATAAGTTGATAAAAATATATTTCTAATGTGAGATACAGTGCTAGGTTTATGGTAGTATTTTGATGTGTTTACCATCATCTCAGTAAACAGGTTCATAAAGGTTGGAACTTCATGTTAACAACCATGTTTTTACATTGAATTGATCATAGTGTGACTGCTACAATTTTCATCATGGTTTACATCATATATAAACATGTGATGTCGCACTTGTGAACGTTAATGGGGGGGGGGGGGGGTTGTCTAAATGAACAATGTTCGTTTATTGAACTTGTACGACATTGTGTGATCATCTCTAATGCGGCCTGGGTTCAATCGATAGTCATTCTTCCAATTTTTGTCATCTGTGTGCAATTCAGGGTTCACTCATTTACCTTGTCTGAATGTAGAAAAATATCAGGAGTAACATCT
Organism: Glandiceps talaboti; assembly: GCF_964340395.1. NCBI lineage: Eukaryota > Metazoa > Hemichordata > Enteropneusta > Spengelidae > Glandiceps > Glandiceps talaboti. The sequence continues at coordinate 13,164,383 of NC_135567.1, read as the reverse complement.
TAAGTATATATTTGCTGTACTTTATTGAAATCATCAGACATTACCAATACTGTTTGTGTCACTCACACATCTTATTTCACTACTACTCTATTTTTTTTTACAATTTCGTTTTTCAGAAAAATAAGTGAAATTAAGTCTTTAGTGAAAATTTCCAGATTTAATAGCAAGACTTATTTTACAGAAAATATTTGTGCATATTCAGCTAAAAATAAATTCAGCACCCTAATACACACAACTACTAATATACAAATGTTTTGTGAACTTTGAAAACTGATTACTAATATTAGAAAATTATTTTAGATTTTTAATCATTCTTTTTTTCTTCTTCTCAAAACAAGGTGGTTACTGGAATGTGTTAGGAGAGGAGAGAAGGTAGCAGAGGATGAATATATTATTGGCGAAGCAAGGGGAAATGTTAGTAAAAATACTAGTATTAATAAATCACAAAGAACTGATAGCACTGCACAAAAACGACAAAATGGACAAGATAACGAACCAAATAGTGACAAAAAAATGAAAATGTCTCCTGAAAATGATAACGGTAATAATAACACGGACAGACATCAACGAAGGACGAGTCCTCAACAAAAAACAAGTCCTCAGAAGGATAGTGAACAGAACAGTGTGAGTACGAAGACAGGAGTCGTCGAGATATCAACACAGCAAAGACAGACATCATCTAGTTCTAAGTCAGCTAAGAAAGTACTGCCAGTACCACAGGGACCTGTAGACGCATCGTTTCTGTACAAGAAAGATTTTAAACCTACGTTTGATTTGACTGATGCATTAGCATATTTAGCGACACCACCTGGTCAGAAGGGGAAAGGAAGACGAAGGAAATCCAGTTTGGTAAGTCAAATTTACCAAGCATAACTATTATAATGTTACTTTTTTTTCTTGTAATTTTTTTGTGCTTGGAATTGGGAATTTTCTGCCAATGTGAATGATTACACCTGTTATCAAGACATTAATATGTAAATTATGTCTGATTTATTCATACAGCCACTTGATGTGATGTTTTCAAATCAGATGCAGAAAGCTGTAGAGAGAACTGGCAATGGGCCACAAGAGGATGCTAGTAGAAGTGCATCCAATATCACAGATGATGAAGAAGTTTTCTTTAAGAAGGTATTTAAAGACTGCACTGTCTTGGTATCTGTGTGTAATGTGAGATATGTAAATACATGTACTATATAGCAGTACTTGTCTAGTGACTCGTAGTGACAAGGCCCCTTAGGTCACTTGTCTTTTCCATGGCAGAATGAACAAAAATTTCTGTGAATAAGATATACGTGTCACGTCAGAATTGGGGTACTGTCGACATATCAATTTTTATTTCCATGGATACAAGATACAAATCGAATTGTAACTTTTTTGTGCTTTTTGACTCTTTCCAGGAAGAGAAAGGAGTTCTTGATGGTGTTGTTATCTGTGTTAGTAAGAAATTAAGTAAACAACAGAGTGATTATAATACCATGGCAACAGGACTTGGAGCTGAGTATATATGGACATATGATAACAGCTGTACACATTTCATCTATAAGGTGAGAGAGAGAGAGGGAGAGAGAGAGAGAGAGAGAGAGAGAGAGAGAGAGAGAGAGAGAGAGAGAGAGAGAGAGAGAGAGAGAGAGAGAGAGAGAGAGAGAGAGAGAGAGAGAGAGAGGAAGGGAGGGAAGAAGATAGTGAGATCAAGAAAGAAACATGGAGAGAATTTTCTATTGCAGTCTTATCTCAGCAGTGTAAATAGCCATGTTGCTTTGTCTAATTTCATTATTATATTTAATGTCTTCAATTGATTTCAGGGACGTAATAATGACAGCAGTAAAGAATACAGACAAGTTAAAGAACATGGCAAACAGATTGTACATCCTAATTGGCTGACTGCAGTAAGTTAATTTGAATATGCAAATTATTGAAGTCTGGAGATGGAAATCTGTAGTTTTCCATTTGATTGTGTGTATGTCTGCATGAAAAAGACTATTAGAAGTGTGTAGAAATTCACAGCACAAATTTGTTAAAAACAAGTATTCATGTACCAGACAGAACATTGCACTAAGTACATATTGTTACTGTGAAAGATTTATTCATATAAAAAATGGTGCAAAACTTGTGGTAGATGTGCATTGTGAGGAGAGAGAGAGAGAGAGAGAGAGAGAGAGAGAGAGAGAGAGAGAGAGAGAGAGAGAGAGAGAGAGAGAGAGAGAGAGAGAGAGAGAGAGAGAGAGAGAGAGAGAGAGAGAGAGAGAGAGAGAGAGAGAGAGAGAGAGAGAGAGAGAGAGAGAGAGAGAGAGAGAGAGAGAGAGAGAGAGAGAGAGACAGACAGACAGACAGACAGACAGACAGACAGACAGACAGACAGACAGACAGAGAGAGAAGAGAGAGAGAAACAGACAGACATACAGACAGACAGACAGACAGCGAGAGAGATATTTTTTTTGTTGAACCTGGTTCATGCATGTTAGGTATAATACATAGTTGTAGTAAGTATTTCTGACACTTTCTTTGACACAAGATGTCCGGAATATCAAAAACAATATGCTGGAAAGTGTGTTATAACTGTTATTCTTTGATTTATTTTTGACAGTGCCATAATGAAAACAAGTATGTAGACGAATCTCTCTACCCACATACCTACAACCCTAAAATGAGTCTGGTAAGTTTATTTCAAATTTATTTTATTTCATGTTCGAAAAAAAAATGGCCAAAAATTGTGGAGAAGATGTAGGCAGAGAAGACTTACAAATCAAGTTGTAAAATGAAAACCAATGACGACAGTAGTAGTGAGGGGAATAACCTTTTTTGAACTTTGACCCTAACTCAATTTGACCTTTGACCTTTGACCTTTTCACAGTCTGTAGTAACTTCAAAGAGAAGACTTACCTGGTCAAGTTGTAAAATGAAAATGATGACAGTAGTAGTGAGGAGAATAACCTTTTTTGAACTTTGACCCTAACTCAATTTGACCTTTGACCTTTTCACAGTCTGTAGTAACTACGCAGAGAAGACTTACCAGGTCAAGTTGTAAAATGCAAAGCAATGATGACAGTAGTAGTGATGATGATGAGGAGAATGATGCAGACAAAACCAAGATGAAGGATGAGAAAGAAGAGGATGAAGATATCGAGAAACGTCTTGAAGACGAGATGCCACATACACTGGAGATACAACAAGATTTTAAGAGGCAGTTTGAAGAAATTATGACAACTGCCATGTGAGTAGAGAGACATTGATCCAGTCTCAAATATTTTATTTTAGTTTTGTTTTTATCAGAAGAGTTATATTATTTTGTTTATTGAAACACCATTGTTAGGTGTAATCACAGGGGTCAGCAAGCATGTAATTGATTGATTGATCAATCGATCAATTAATTTATTGATTGATTTATTATCAATCTTTCAACCAATTAATAAATCAATCAAATTGATTGATCGGTCAATCGATCGTCGACCAATTTCATGCTCACTGACCCCTGTGGTGTAATCATGAAATTGCCAATAAATGACTCATTATCGAATTGAACTTTGTTCCAAATACAACTTGAAAACTTTACCTGAAATTTTTACTGTACATTCAGTCTGTCAACAGACTGAACCACTATTCAGTACATGTAACCTTATACCAAGTTATGGACACTTGAACCTAATAAGGGGTCATAGTGGAAGTGCCTAGTTCCAATGTCTAGGATTTTAATTTGGTTATTAAATGACTTGTTGACATAATGTTTTCATGCACCCAAACATTGCTGTTACTGTCAAACTGTAGAGGGAATACTGATATACAGCTGTAACAATGACATTGATACATCTAGCAACAGTGTATCACTGATGCCTAGTTAACCATGAGGGGGCGTTTCCAGGTGGGGTTAGTACAGATATCGGATCGTATATTTATGTGTTCGATTGCTCAGTGACTAGTGTGCATTCAGTATAGAATGTGTACTTTACATTCTGGCTATTACGTTGCATTTTATATGTGTGCATAATTAGTTTGGGATTAACATGTAATTACATGGACTCATATTTCTAGGAGAGATATTTCATGATATTGGCAATAACAAACCAGGTAGAAAATCTTTTAACTGTTTGACAAACACTAAATCTTAACTTTTGTATCTTTGTAAAGGACAAACAAAGGAACACGGAGGAAAAGCAGAAGACTGAACAGTAAGTAAAACATATTTTTCTTCATGTGAAGTAGCAAAAACTTACTGTAATTCTTTTGATTCCATCCCTCTCTGTAAGCTGAGTTCTCAGGGTTCGCACGGTCCTGGAAAACCCTGGAAAACCCTGGAATTTCAAACCCTCCCTGGAAAGCCCTGGAAAACCCTGGAAAAATACGCCCTACCCCTGGAAAACCCTGGAAAATGATCATGTTCAATCAATCGATTAATATTGACGATCATCATGTCCATGCTCGAGCCACCCATTCATATGATTCTGAATCTTGTAAATGTGAAATCGCAAAAATATTTTCAAAGTCTTTCGCCACGCTGGGTGATGAATTAAAATTCACACCGATTGAACCCAGACAGTCAAGCGATCGTTCCACGAGACACTTTGCCCCACAGACCGTTCCTATGATTAGTTGAATGGGTGCCGCAGTGTTTCTTTCGATCTTGCGTATATTGCTACTCCGTTCATCTCCCAGTCGTCATTTCAGGGACATGATATTGTAACAGTCCCGGCCGGGGGTAACATGTACAGTAGGTCTGTTAACAAGATTATCGTAACAGTATAGCGAGTATCAAAGCATCATCAACCTCGATTAGAAATTGTTACAAGTTCGGCGCACGAGTCGACATACTACAAGCTCAGGCACTAGGCATGGCAATACTAGGGCCTAGGGAAGTGCAGTTGAATTTCCGGGTTGTGACTTTTATTTCGTCGATAAATGGGTATTTGTGTTACATGTTCTAAAAGAATAAACTACTGTTTTATGTTGTCGGTACAGTAACATTCGTCAATGGTCAAGTTGAGTTGAGAAATCGCGATGTTCCGCAACTCGTGGCATCTGTACATAAACATCGAGACGCAAGCGATGAATGTATTCAGTTATTCATAGCTCGAAATTTCGTTACGTAAATGACGTTTTTATTCAAAATTTTGAAGAAAAAAATTATTTTAGGTGACTTATAAATCTAGTAACATCAAACCATACAATAACGAGGACAAACTTTAGTTTTTGATTTATTTTTCTGGATATGTCTGAATTAGACTGACGAATGCTGCGACTCAATCTTACACGATCAATGCACCAGCTTGACGAAACGGCTACTTTGGGGGTAGGACAGAGGTTTCTCCGTTAATCTTAGCATGTAAATGTGGTTTTGAAACCAATATCTTGCATAGTGTGGATTGTCTTTAGAATGTTTTGTGACATATGGGAACTGTTGTTGATTTTTCTCGTCCACATCAGACAATTAGATGTCATTCAAAAAATATACTTTAGTGTCAACACCCCTGGAAAATGGCCAAAATCAATATGAATACCCCTGGAAAACTGACGAAAAACCCCTGGAAAGTCCTGGAATTTTGTTTTGCTTTAAGTGTACGAACCCTGGTTCTGTACTGATTTAAAAAGTTCCTCTCTCACATACCACAGGGGTGAACAAATCCACTGGTCCTGGGTCCAGGACTAGCGATTTTTTGGGGCAGACCACACAAATTTTACCTTGTACCACTAATTCTTTCAGCAGGACCACTGGATTTTTTAAGGCACTGGTCTGGGCACCACCAGTTCACAAAATGATTTGTTCACCCCTGTACCACCATCACAAAAGCTGTCTCTGAACAAGTACTCCTAGTGGTCAAACTATGTAATCTTTTGTTTTTACTAACACAATCATGAATGAATAAATAAGTAACTTTGTACTGTTTGTGTCCCTGTCGCATGGTTTTACACTGCATCGATTGTAGTGGTGTTAGTGCTACAGTTTTCATTATGGTTTACCTCATATATAAACGTGTTGATGTCGCACTTGTGAATGTCCGTTTAGGAGGGGGAGGATTTTTGTCTAAATGAATGAAGTTTGCTTATTGAGCTTGTGTGACATTGTGCAATCATCCCTTAGTAAACTGAAGGTTCAGTTACCAAAGTCGTAACTTTGTCTTGTTTATGTTCCTGTCCCAGACAGTACTGGTAATAATAGTGGTGTACATGGACAAGACCAGGATAGCAGTGCTACTGAAAGTTCTAGTGGTGCTAAGACACGGTCTACTAGACTACAGAGTAGAAAAAGTAAGTACTAACGACCGTAGTACTAGTGGTGCTAAGACACTGTCTACTCTGAAATATGTACATATATAGTTGTAACGACTAAGGTTGTACTTTGCCAAATGTTAGGAAAACAGTACAGTCATGCATCATCTGATTTTATGGACACCTTTTCCAATTTCTTTGTTTAATATAATTCCAAATATATTCCAACATCGAGGAAATATTGTAATAAATGTGAAAGAGAAAACACTTTAATGATGAATATTTTCTGAAATGAATCCCTCAGATATCAAATGTGATCCTAATCTTTCTATGTGATTTTTTTACATTCTTTGTTGCTAGGCAACTATAATGAAGCACCTCCAGAAGCCTCACAGACAGTACAGATAACATGGGACGATCCAACTGGAAGGTAAGGTTACAAAATAATGAGTCACTTAATGAAAATACCATCTAAGGTTTCAAGAAAAGGGTGACCTCATTTTAAAAAAAATGTTTTAAAAAGCAAAAACATGTACATGTAGGGTTGTCGGTGGCTGAGTAGTTAAACCACTTGCCTCTTACCACTGCGGTCGGGGTTCGAACCCCATTCAGGGCTCGATTAAATTTACCACGCTGTAAGTAAGAAGAGTGTCGTTCAGTTTGACTGTACCGACCAACGCATGTTTTCCCCGGGTACTCCGGTTTCCTTCTGCATTAACACTGAACCCATGAGGGATGGCCCTCACTGGACTTCTTGGGAGACAAGTGTTTATATACTTAAAGAACTATCCAGTATAAATAAAAGATTATTATTATTATTATTACTCATTATTTTGTTTGAAATGAATATTTTTTGTCTAACTCTGCTCACTTTATAGAGAAGAAAGACTGAAAATAATGGAAAAGCTACAAGGTGGAAACAGCATTCAAACAGAAGATGATGACGATGTACGAGATGAGAATGATAAGGAGGAAGAAACACAAAATGAAGATGAAGATGAAGAAACAGGACAAGATAATGAAGAGGAGCACAATATCTCCTCCACTCCTGAAGCTCCTCCAGTTAGACTGCCGTTGGCACGACCTGCTGTTGCCATGGCGCCAGAAGAGAGAGCGTATAAACCGCCTGAGAAGCCAAGATTTTTACTGTCATCAATGACTCAACAGGAAAAGATTGATTATAGTGGATTAATTGAGGAGTTAGGGGGTACTGTTAGTGAAACCCAGTATTATGATAGCACATGTACACATGTTGTAGTTGGTAAGTTTAATTGATAAGTTTGTGTACATGGTAAGTGTGTTGTGTTGTATGGTGTGGTGTGGTGTTGTGTTTTGGTGTGTTGTGTTGTATTGTGTTGCGTTGCATTGCATTGTACGATGGTCATTGAGTTAGGGAGTACTGCTAGTGAGACTCAGTTCTGTGACAGTACGTGTACTCATGCATGTTGATGGTAGATATAAGTTTGTGTACATATGGTAAGTGTGGTGTGTTGTGTTGTGTTGCAATGTGTTATGTAGAATTGTCTTGTGCTGTGCTCTACTGTGCTATGTTGTGTTGTATTGTGTCATATCATGTCGTGTTGTGTTGTGTTGTGTTGTGTTGTGCTGTGCTGTGCTGTGTTGTGTTGTGTTGTGTTGTGTTGTGTTGTGTTGTGCTGTGTTGTGTTGTGTTTTGTAGTCATACAACTAGGTGTAAATATATAATAAGAAAACACATGAATTACTATTTCTTTGTGTGTAATAATCATTACCTGTATGTACACATACACATACATGAATTATCCTATTTTTAGGATGACCCTGGATGAGTTCTTGTTAAAAACGATATAAGATTTGTTAGCTAGAATGTTCACGTCACTGGTGTTGTGCTGCAGTAACTCCTACAGTAGATGAGAGCTGGTGCAGTAGTCACAGCACCAGTGACATTGATACATTACTAACAGATTTCATATACATGTAGTTTTTACCTTGAACTCGCTACATGTCTTACATCATTACTTTTCTTTCCTCACCTAGGTAACCCCATATCTTACATCATTAACTTTCTTTTCTCACCTAGGTAACCCCATATCTTACATCAATACCTTTCTTTCCTCACCTAGGTAACCCCATATCTTACATCATTAACTTTCTTTCCTCACCTAGGTAACCCTACTCGTAATGAGAAGTATTTAGCAGCCCTAGCTTCTGGTAAATGGGTTCTACATAAATCTTACTTAGAGGCTTGCAGACAATCACGAGAATTTGTACAGGTGAGTGTAATATGGTATTATACACTTATTGCTAGCTATGGGGTTACTATGGGGTTAATATGTTGTTACTATGTGGTTACTATGTGGTTACTATGTGGTTACTATGTGGTTACTATGGGGTTACTATGTGGTTACTATGTAGTTACTATGTAGTTACTATGTGGTTACTATGTAGTTACTATGTAGTTACTATGTGGTTACTAGTAAACATCTGTAACAATGGATTTCGATTTAGTAACACAATCACCCAAGATAGCAACAATGTCTTTTCTTGTTGTTTGAACCGCGTTAACGTCAACATTAGATCAGCGGTAAAAATCAAAGTGTACAAGTAGAATTTGATGATGATAAATAAATACAATATGTACAACTTGTCCACTGCATTGAATCGACACAGCGCCCTCAGTGACTGAATCGACACTGCGCCCTCAGTGACTGAATCGACACTGCGCCCTCAGTGACTGAATCGACACAGCGCCCTCAGTAACTGTTGTCAGTCATGATATCGATGTCATTGTTTATTACAGGAGGAAGACCATGAGTGGGGTAGTGCAACTGACATCCAGAAACTACCATTACAGACTGCTAAACTAGCACTAGCAGCTACAAGATGGAGAAAACGTCTACAAGATGCTAGACAAGTAAGTAACATTGGTTGTAACTTACAGCTGTGGAATAAATAGCGTTAATTTTACATGTATGGAGTGAGCTAAGGAAAAAATTTCATGTAACATTCTACAACTGTGGAATAAATAGCGTAGACTTTGTACGGCGTGAGCTAAGGAAAGGCTTCATGTAACATTGTACAACTGTGGAATAAATAGCGTTGATTTTACTTGTATAACGTGAGCTATTGAAAGACTTTGCTTGTGCCTCTTTACAGCTAACATAATGATGGCTTGGTCTTTTACTTCTGTAACATGACATTTATTACACACCCTCAGACAACTTCTAATACAAGAGAAATAATTACATAGGTGCCATGCACAGTGGGAATGTAGAAGTCAAGTTCAAATGTTGATTATCAGTTATAAAATAAACAATTGCAGCCATTAAAATCAACAAGTCTGTGTGTAACGTTTTCATTAGAAGACTGTTTCTACTGCACTATGAAAGAATAGCAATGCTTATCAGTGTTCAGTGTTCAATGTGATTGGGTAAAGGATCCTGCTGTGTTTATTGTGTCTCTGTTATTGTTAGTCGAAGGTTGAAATATGTCTAGCTCTGTGTCAAAAATATACTGGCCATGAGTGAAACACCAAGCCAACATCATTTTAGCTGTAATGTCCCATGAGTGAAACACCAAGCCTACCTCATTTTAGCTGTAATGTCCCATGAGTGAAACACCAAGCCTACCTCATTTTAGCTGTAATGTCCCATCAGTGAAACACCAAGCCTACATCATTTTAGCTGTAATGTCCCACAAGTGAAACACCAAGCCTACATTATTTCAGCTGTAATGTTTATAATCTGTGTATTTCCAGAGTACAGATAGAAGTGTGCAGGTTGGAGCGTTTGCAGGCTGGAAAGTAATTCTATGTGTTGATGTCCAAAGAGAACATGGCTTTAAAAGACTACTGCAGGCTGGAGCTGCACAAGTTATTCACTCAAGGTAAGGCGTACAAAAAATTGTGTGGTTCCAATTACATTTAATTTAAAATCGATTGGGTAGGTAGATTTTTTATTTTATTTTATTATATATTTTTTTTCATGTGTGAGTGTCAGGGTTTACATTGTTTTCCAAATGGTCTCTGTGTTATTTATTTCTTCCTATCAGATGTACAGCCATTACAGATTGGAAGAATAGTTTTATATTGTCTTTTTAAGTTGATGTCAGTTTCCACACACACTATTTCTTGCGTGAGTTCACGATTAGCGCGATTTTATTATTATTTTTCTTAAATACTTAAAAAAAAGTAACCGGAACCAAACAATTATTTTTATTAGGCCTTATGTAAACTAAAAGTGAATTACAGAGAGCATTAAAAAATTTATAAGACTTAAAAAAAGTTTTTATATTAAAAAAAAAAAAAAAAAAAAAAAAACACTTCAGGGGGCTGGTGCCAGTCTAAAAATAACTCAGAAAGTGACTTCAAATGAGTTGTATGTTTGAACCAGAAAGTGGATCATTATGTCTTGAATGTGTATACTAATAGTTATTGTGTGTTTGTTTTGTGTTTCATTTCCAAGGCCACCATTTACAACCATAGAGGGTGCCAGTCATGCATTCCTAGATATGAACAAAATAAGGAAGTCTGCAGAAAAACTGGTAGGTATCAAAAACACATTTAATTAAAGTGGCACACGCTGAGTTTATAAACTTTGTTTTACTCAAGTTAAAATACTTTAATAAAAACTTTGATTAAACTTTTCCAGTATAATGTTAATGTCGATAGATGCCTTCTATGACATTACAATTGACTTCTGGCATTGTTAGAACAGTTGATTACCCAGTATGATTTCCGTGACATTTTTTGATATGTATAAAAAATTATGTCATCGGATTGTTTATGGGTTATATTCTAATACCAGGTTTGAGTTCAGTTAATTGCAAGTGATGGTTAAGTATACATCAGTAAGTAGAATACTGTGAGTACCTTTTAATTACAAGTGATGGTTAAGTATACATCAGTAAGTAGAATGCTGTGAGTACCTTTTAATTACAAGTGATGGTTAAGTATACATCAGTAAGTAGAATACTGTGAGTACCTTTTAATTACAAGTGATGGTTAAGTATACATCAGTAAGTAGAATACTGTGAGTACCTTTTAATTACAAGTGATGGTTAAGTATACATCAGTAAGTAGAATACTGTGAGTACCTTTTAATTACAAGTGATGGGTTAGTATACATCAGTAAGTAAAATACTGTGAGTACCTTTTAATTACAAGTGATGGTTAAGTATACATCAGTAAGTAGAATACTGTGAGTACCTTTTAATTACAAGTGATGGTTAAGTATACATCAGTAAGTAGAATACTGTGAGTACCTTTTAATTACAAGTGATGGTTAAGTATACATCAGTAAGTAGAATACTGTGAGTACCTTTTAATTGCAAGTGATGGTTAAGTATACATCAGTAAGTAGAATACTGTGAGTACCTTTTAATTGCAAGTGATGGTTAAGTATACATCAGTAAGTAGAATACTGTGAGTACCTTTTAATTACAAGTGATGGTTAAGTATACATCAGTAAGTAGAATACTGTGAGTACCTTTTAATTACAAGTGATGGTTAAGTATACATCAGTAAGTAGAATACTGTGAGTACCTTTTAATTACAAGTGATAGTTTAAGTATACATCAGTAAGTAGAATACTGTGAGTACCTTTTAATTACAAGTGATAGTTTAAGTATACATCAGTAAGTAGAATACTGTGAGTACCTTTTAATTACAAGTGATGGTTAAGTATACATCAGTAAGTAAAATACTGTGAGTACCTTTTAATTACAAGTGATGGTTAAGTATACATCAGTAAGTAGAATACTGTGAGTACCTTTTAATTACAAGTGATGGTTAAGTATACATCAGTAAGTAGAATACTGTGAGTACCTTTTAATTACAAGTGATAGTTTAAGTATACATCAGTAAGTAGAATACTGTGAGTACCTTTTAATTACAAGTGATGGTTAAGTATACATCAGTAAGTAGAATACTGTGAGTACCTTTTAATTACAAGTGATGGTTAAGTATACATCAGTAAGTAGAATACTGTGAGTACCTTTTAATTACAAGTGATGGTTAAGTATACATCAGTAAGTAGAATACTGTGAGTACCTTTTAATTGCAAGTGATGGTTAAGTATACATCAGTAAGTAGAATACTGTGAGTACCTTTTATATGAAGAAGAAAATTACATCCCGAAAACTTATAAACTCAGCTTGTGCCCCTTTGAGCAAGGAGTTGGTAACTTTAAAGGGACTACCATATGTTAATTGCTAACCCTTCATATTTTTGCTTACTAGGGTGAGATGGAAGACTTAGTTGATAATAGTGTTCTGTGTTTAGACCAGAATACATAGCAGATTATATAATGTTAGATCCCTAACCCTTATTGATATCTTTGCTTACTAGGTTGAGATGGAAGACTTAGTTTATAATAGTGTTGTGTGTTTAGATGAGAATATATAGCAGATTACTATGTGTTAAGAACAAAATGCATAGCAGATTATCTAATGTAAGATCCATAACCCTTCTTCATATCTTTGCTTACTAGGTTGAGATGGAAGACTTAGTTGATAATGGTGTTCGTTGTTTAAAACCAGAATACATAGCAGATTATCTAATGTTAGATCCGTTACCTGAACCAGATAGATACTATGTTGATGAAGCTAGAGTTATTATGAACTGGTGAGTTTGTTTGGAGGTAAGAACTAAGAAGAGTAAAGATTCATTGATTGGGACATATGTAGAACAGTCTTGACTGGTAGCTGTATAAGGAACGATCACACAATGTCACACAAGCTCAATAAGCAAACTTCATTCATTTAGGGGGAGGGGGACTGGCGTCAATGTAATAACGGAACTTCATTTTCACACTTATAACCAAATTGCGACGTAAAACTTTTACTCCTTCAGTGATAATAGCTTTTGTATTTACTACTGAGATGTTCATAAGTTGATAAAAATTTACTTCTAATGTGAGATATTGTGCTGGGATTCTGTAGTTTTTAAATGTGTTTACAATCATGTTTTTACATTACATCGATTGTAGTGGTGTGACCGCTGCAGTTTGCATCATAGTTTACATCATAGAATGTTTGATGTCGCACTTGTGAACGTTTGTTTAGGGAGAGGGGGAGGAGTTTTCAACTTTGTGTGACATTGTACGATTGTCCCTAAGTGTGCTAGGGAGTCATACTATAGCAAACACAGAACAGTTTCAACTGATTGTAGATGATGCAAATCTACTTCATGCTAGGGGATCTTACCATATCCACTGATAGCAAATGTTACAAATTTAGTTCATACTAGGGAGTCTTCCCACAAACATAAGTTGCATGAAGATGAGATAAATCATATTATACTAGGGAGTCCTAATTTGATCCAAAACCTACTACTAACCATAACTACTGGTACTAAGCCCCCTAGCTTGAATAGAAATACGATTCTACTGTACAGATGGTCGACTGTTCTACATTTGTACCAATTAATTGATTGTTATGTAGCAATATTTGCGATTCATTATATTGTTAAACAATCTTCGGTACTTGAAAGTCATTTTATGATGCCAAAAAATGTGATTTTTCATGTTTATTGCAGTAAATATTTTATGTTAGTTTACAATTTTGTATTGTACCGTTCACGCTGATATTACATATTTTTATTTATTACATAATCTGCATAATTTTATACAATTTAGAGTTCATATGATTTACATTATGTCCAATTTGATTGGCACTTCCATCAACCAATCACCACTTACATCTCATATAACTTATTTTGTGCCCAATTTGATTGGCATTTACATTAACCAAACACCACAAGACTTGCGCAATGCCCAATTTGATTGGCACTTCTATCAATGAAACACCAGAATTCATATCATTAATATGCAATGTCAAGTTTCATTTGCATTTTCATCAACCAATCACCACATGACTTATGTAGTGCCCAATTTGATTGACACTTCCATCAACCAATCAACAGAGTTCACAGGATTTGTACAATGTCCAATTTGATTGACATTTCTATCAACCAATCACCTCACGACTTATGCAGTGCCCAATTTGAGTGACACTTCCATCAACCAATCAACAGAGTTCACATGATTTATAGAATGTCAAATTTGAGTGACATTTCTATCAACCAATCACCACACGACTTATGCAGTGCCCAATTTGATTGACACTTCCATCAACCAATCAACAGAGTTCACATGATTTATAGAATGTCAAATTTAAGTGACATTTCTATCAACCAATCACCACACGACTTACGCAGTGCCTAATTTGATTGACACTTCCATCAACCGATCACCACATACAGAAATGATAAACAAATCTAAAATCCTAACACAAATATTAAATATAATTTTTAAACTATTTTTTACACTCTTTAGTTTGGCGTCATCTTCATCGATGAAAAGAAAAGCATCAGAAATTGGCACACCATCCAAACGATCAAGAAGACATTAACATGTATCTATAGTGACTCCGCCCCCTTTCTTGTCGAATTCTGTTTTATAACATGATAGAGTTTCCTCATTGGAGTTAGGCAGTACAAACGGGTTACATGGGTATCTCACTAATGAGACACATTTATTCCTCAGACACATCTCAGCTCTGAAAAATCAATAACAGAGACACAATAAACACAGCAGGATCCTTTTACCCAATCACATTGAACACTGATAAGCATTGCTATTCTTACACTGAGCAGGAGAAACAGGCTTCTAATGAAAACATTACACATAGACTTGATGATTTTAATGGCTGCAATTATTTACTTTCCAACTCATAATCAATTTACTTGTATCCACTTGTATATTCCAATTGTGTTGGGGCATCTCTGTAATTATTTATTTTTTGCAGTTAAAATTATCTGATTGGGTGTACGAAATGTCTTGTTCCATGAGTGAAATGCTAGTAATCCTTGTTATACATTATTGTATGACGACCAAAGGTTCTCATTACTTATGAGTTACATTTCGTCTGTTCAGGTTGATAGGATTTGTCGAATTGTCATTTGCTGGCTTTACCGTAACCCTGTTTGTACTGTAAGTGTTTGTTGAGAGACGTCCAAGTTTCATTCACGAGAACAAGCAGAAGTTGATTTGTTACTTGTATTCAGTGTTGTCGCTAAATTTTTTCCACAAGATGGTGTACATGTTGTTGCTAGAAATTTTCCACAAGATGGCTTACATGCTGTTGCTAGAAATTTTCCACAATATAGCGTACGTGTTGTCACTAGAAATTTTCCACAAGATGGCGTACACATTGTCGCTCAAAATTTTCCACAAGATGGCGTAGCGATCTGTTGTTGCTAGAAATTTTCCACAATATGGCATACGTGTTGTCACTAGAAATTTTCCACAAGATGGCGTACACATTGTCGCTCCAAGATGGCGTAGCGATCTGTGACATCTTGACCTTTAAGAAATAAACCTTCAATTTTATTCACTTCATTAAATTTATGGAACATATTCCCCCCAAAAATTAATGAACTATATCTTTTGTAACATATTACTATGGAAGAAGTCAATCTCACAACATCGTCGTAAACCACAGCATCTTTTACGGTACCGTCCGAGGTGCACCGCTGAAGAAATAACAGCTCTGGTTTGCGAGCCTGTCTCACAGTAACTTGATGTACAGTAACACCTACTTCCAGGCTGCCATATTGTATGTTGATTAAACACATTCCAAAAATTAATTAACTTTTGTAAAATGCAACTATTGATCATTTTTGGCTCATTTTCTTACAAAGTTACGTCCTAAGATGTTTTCCACATTTCAAGGACTCTAATTAAAAATTCTAGATGCTAATTAGGAATTCTAGATTCTAGTTAAGAATTCTAGATTCTAATTAAGAATTCTAGATTCTAATTAAGAATTCTAGATTCTAATTAGGAATTCTAGATTCTAGTTAAGAATTCTAGATTCTAGTTAAGAATTCTAGATTCTAATTAAAAATTATAGATTCTAACTTAAAAATTCTAAGTTCTAGTTAAGAATTCAAGATTCTAAATAAGAATTCTAGTCTAATTAAGAATTCAAGATTCTAAATGAGAATTCTAGATATTTAAGGATTCTAGATTATTTACTTACTTATACAATGTACTGCCAAATGAATATTTTTGTAAACACCTAAAAAATATTTTACCCACGGTATATTTTGAGTTTTGATAAATTGTATTAAGTCTTTTCAATTAAACTTTATTGTTTTTGTATAAAAGTGAAATTACTTTGTGACAATAATAAAAGAAAAACTGATGGTAACTTGTTTCTGTGTCTTGTATGTGTTGGGTTGGTTTATGTAATGCAAAATATAAAGCCAATGATTACTATTACATGGTTACACCATACTATTATTACATGCGACGATCCTTCTGGTGAAACGGTCCGTAGCGTAAATACATAATGTAATATCATACTCGGCTTCTTTCATTTTTATGTATGATATGTATGCTCTACAAGGTGATCGAGCACTCTACTTGGCGAAAGAAGAATGAAACTATGTATATGTGTATATATATATATGTGTGTGTGTGAGTGAGTGAGTGTATGTATGTATGTATGTATGTATGTATGTATGTATATATTTCCTATAACAGTGCTTTGTTGTAATTGCCCAGAGGGACTTACGTAATACAAGATGTATTATATATAAAATATTATATTGTATTATATATATATATAGATGTTTATTTTCAATAGACCCCCACCACACGCACGCACACACACCTCCAATTCTAAGGCGAGTGCTTTATCAACAGGAGCTTAGGGAACTTGTGTTTACGTAAGGTAACCATTTTCTACTCTATTCAATTCCTGATAACTCAACAAAATAAATAAAAAGTAAAAAAATAACTCAAATACCGAATTGTGGTATTTTTAGAATTATTGATTACATAGTAGGGAGTTTTTGTACATTTTTTTAAAAATACATAATTATCATAACTTACATGATTGGATCATTTATAAATAATATGATCTTAATACCTGGTTTAGTTCAGTCAAATGTAAGTGATAATAATAATTATAATCTTTTATTTTTATACTGGATAGTTCTTTAAGTATATAAACACTTGTCTCCCAAGTAAAGTGAGGGCCATCCCTCATGGGTTCAGTGTTAATGCACGAGGAAACCGGAGTACCCGGGGAAAACCTGTGTTGTTCGGCAGAGTCAAACTCTTCTTACTTACAGTGTGGTACCCTGAATGGGGTTCAAACCCCAACTGCAGTGGTAAGAGGCAAGTGGTTTAACCACTCGGCCACCGACAACCCTGAATGGGGTTCAAACCCCAACCGCAGTGGTAAGAGGCAAGTGGTTTAACCACTCGGCCACTGACAACCCTGAATGGGGTTCAAACCCCGACCGCAGTGGTAAGAGGCAAGTGGTCTAACCACTCGGCCACTGACAACCCTGAATGGGGTTCAAACCCCGACCGCAGTGGTAAGAGGCAAGTGGTCTAACCACTCGGCCACTGACAACCCTGAATGGGTTTGAACCCCGACCGCAGTGGTAAGAGGCAAGTGGTCTAACCACTCGGCCACTGACAACCCTGAATGGGGTTCAAACCCCGACCGCAGTGGTAAGAGGCAAGTGGTCTAACCACTCGGCCACTGACAACCCTGAATGGGTTTGAACCCCGACCGCAGTGGTAAGAGGCAAGTGGTCTAACCACTCGGCCACTGACAACCCTGAATGGGTTTGAACCCCGACCGCAGTGGTAAGAGGCAAGTGGTCTAACCACTCGGCCACTGACAACCCTGAATGGGTTTGAACCCCGACCGCAGTGATAAGAGGCAAGTGGTTTAACCACTCGGCCACTGACAACCCTGAATGGGGTTCAAACCCCGACCGCAGTGGTAAGAGGCAAGTGGTCCAACCACTCGGCCACTGACAACCCTGAATGGGGTTCAAACCCCGACAACAGTGGTAAGAGGCAAGTGGTTTAACCACGCGGCCACTGACAACCCTGAATCGGGTTCAAACCCCGACCGCAGTGGTAAGAGGCAAGTGGTCTAACCACTCGGCCACTGACAACCCTGAATGGGGTTCAAACCCCGACCGCAGTGGTAAGAGGCAAGTGGTCTAACCACTCAGCCACTGACAACCCTGAATGGGGTTCAAACCCCGACAACAGTGGTAAGAGGCAAGTGGTTTAACCACGCGGCCACTGACAACCCTGAATGGGGTTCAAACCCCGACCGCAGTGGTAAGAGGCAAGTGGTCTAACCACTCGGCCACTGACAACCCTGAATGGGGTTCAAACCCCGATCTCAGTGGTAAGAGGCAAGTGGTCTAACCACTCGGCCACTGACAACCCTGAATGGGGTTCAAACCCCGACCGCAGTGGTAAGAGGCAAGTGGTCTAACCACTCGGCCACTGACAACCCTGAATGGGGTTCAAACCCCGACCGCAGTGGTAAGAAGGAAGTGGTCTAACCACTCGGCCACTGACAACCCTGAATGGGGTTCAAACCCCGACCGCAGTGGTAAGAGGCAAGTGGTTTAACCACTCGGCCACTGACAACCCTGAATGGGGTTCAAACCCCGACCGCAGTGGTAAGAGGCAAGTGGTTTAACCACTCGGCCACTGACAACCCTGAATGGGGTTCAAACCCTGACCGCAGTGGTAAGAGGCAAGTGGTCAAACACTCGGCCACTGACAACCCTGAATGGGGTTCAAACCCCGACCGCAGTGGTAAGAGGCAAGTGGTGTAACCACTCGGCCACTGACAACCCTGAATGGGGTTCAAACCCCGACCGCAGTGGTAAGAGGCAAGTGGTCTAACCACTCGGCCACTGACAACCCTGAATGGGGTTCAAACCCCGACCGCAGTGGTAAGAGGCAAGTGGTTTAACCACTCGGCCACAGACAACCCTGAATGGGGTTCAAACCCCGACCGCAGTGGTAAGAGGCAAGTGGTTTAACCACTCGGCCACAGACAACCCTGAATGGGGTTCAAACCCCGACCGCAGTGGTAAGAGGCAAGTGGTTTAACCACTCGGCCACCGACAACCCTGAATGGGGTTGAACCCCGACCGCAGTGGTAAGAGGCAAGTGGTTTAACCACGCGGCCACTGACAACCCTGAATGGGGTTCAAACCCCAACCACAGTGGTAAGAGGCAAGTGGTTTAACCACTCGGCCACTGACAACCCTGAATGGGGTTCAAACCCCGACCGCAGTGGTAAGAGGCAAGTGGTCTAACCACTCGGCCACTGACAACCCTGAATGGGGTTCAAACCCCGACCGCAGTGGTAAGAGACAAGTGGTCTAACCACTCGGCCACTGACAACCCTGAATGGGGTTCAAACCCCGACCGCAGTGGTAAGAGGCAAGTGGTTAAACCACCCGGCCACCGACAACCCTGAATGGTTAGATATACATCGATTCTGTAGAATACTGTGATTGCCTTTTAAACTAACATCAAGTAGTAATATTAACTTATGAAAATATCTACGAAAGCGAGCTTTGTACAAGAAGTTGGAGCCTGACAAGGGAACGTTAGTGTAGAGGTGCCTAGATGCCCTTAGCCTCCGGTTGAATTCCCATCACGTCACGATATTAACATATGAAAAGAGCTAAGAATGGGACTGTAGTATAAGAAGTTATAGCATGACGAGGTAAAAGTTAGTTCTGGGCAAGTTACACAGTAGCACGAGCTGCTGTATACGAGTCCGACTGATCACCATAACTTTCATTACTGAGACCTGAATGATACCGATCCAGAATGTACATAAAACTGATTGACGTCTACATAGTGGGACTTTGTCTCCTCTGTCTCGGTAACTCGGTTTATGGACAAGGTAGGCGAGTTTTTGTTAGTTTTATGTAATGGATTTTAGTGTAGTAACGTTTCACGAGTGTCACTGACACTATAGGATATGCATCGTGCCTTGCAGTTACGTTGAAGGAAAATCAGACAATATCAATTTTAAAATATCAACTAAAAAGGGTTATACATTTCCCGTGGTAAATTGACATTATGTATACAGAGTTTGGCTAATCCTGGTTGTTAAACTCCCACTCTTGCCATGAAAGTAGTGCATTTTCACACACATAATGGTATTAGCAAGGGCCCGTCTCTATGCGGTCATGCTCCCGGAAATAGAGACATCTGCCTCTGCGTTGTGGGATTTCACCGTGCAATGCATTATGTTTGTTCGGCGTGTAATTGCCAACAAGCTTACGGTATGTCTAAATAGTTTCATATTACCCTTAGTGGGATCTACTTGGGAATATTAATTCACTAGAGTAAATACTTTCTAACATCAATTGCATTTTGCTACTACCTGTTGATTCGTGTTCTAGATCCCATGAGTTGCTGGGTTTTTGTTCAACACTTTTGAAATGCCCCGTGATAAGCCAATCAAAATTCAAAACACTGCATAATTGTATGGACAGAAATAATGCGAAACTTTAATAAAACTACAATTACTCCGTTATGTTCTTTCCAATATTTTATTGTTTATCCACACATTACTGCAAAATTATTGAGTAGACGGAACAATATACGTGCGAACATATGTACATGTCTTTACACTTTCCTGTACTGGGTCATTCCGAGAGCAGAATAAATCACAAACATTTAGGAGACAATAGACAAGCAATGGATAAACCGTCCTAGCTTATTGATGTACTGTACCTACTAGTCTCCCTGCCAGACTCGTGACTATCGTCCCTAATCTGTTTATGTGTACCGACAAGTCCCTATCTTCTCGCGGCTGCGCCGCTCGGCATACAGAAACAGATTGGGGACGATAGTCACGAGTCTGGCAGCGAGATTATGTACCTACCAAGTTGTTTTTAAATTAGACTATGCTAGATTAACCAATGGTTGTTAATATGATGTTAGTGTATAGACTGATAATATTATAGACTTGGTAAACTTAGTGTATGAGCATTCTGAGGTTAGAGTTCGCGAGATCTAGCTCCCAGACATACCAGCTTGTCAGGCACAGCATAGTACGAATTCCCCACACTTTTTACTTTTGCTTTTCTTAGATGGAATCACAATGCTGACGTGTTTGTTTTTTATTTATGTGGGTGTGATTACTAACAAGGCCACCTCTTAATGAAGTGGTTCTCTGAGATGGATAAACTTTGGGGGGTTTAATTCGCTAGAATAACATTGCATTTCAAAACTACATATTGATCCGTGACCAAGGTTGAGAACATGACCTTGAACTTCATCCAATTAACTTAATTTAGTTTTCTAATACTACGGACATCAAATACTGACAATGAACATTAAAAATATCACTATGGTAACCGTAATGTATATTTTATACTATTATTTATAATGTTTACTCTAAGTGGTATGTGTATATTGTACGACTCAACTGTTTTCACAGTGTAAATAGCGTTGTGTTCGTCAAATCAAATTTCTCTGGTGTTTCAATCATCATCTGAGTAAAAATAACAATTGAAGAGGTTGTCGCTCACACTACGAAAAGTCAAATTTACCCACCTTTACCCAACCTTAACCCTACATGTGACCCACCTAACTACATCTCTGTCAAGGGGTAGTACGAGACGAAGTGACACTTTTGACTGCCTACAACCCCCAGGGGAGAGATCACGGGGGGGGGGGGGGTGAATCAAGTCAAATGTGTCACTTCGTCTCATACTCACCACATTTACACATCCTCTGCTAAAGATTTACCCCGGTGGAAATACATGGTCAAATATGACTTTTCGTGTAGTGTCAAGACAAAACTATATATAAAGTGATGTAGATTGTGTTTGAAAAATAAGACCACTTGTCTCCTAAGTTGAAAAAAAATATAGTCAGTCAAATGCCGTGAGACCGTGAGACCGTTTATATTCTCGAGTACGGACACTAAATACAGACGAAAACGTATCTTCAACTGTACCACAATAACACGTGTCATATAGCCAGCCAATATATCATTGATTATTTGTTCGAAGTTTTTTTAATGAAAATAATGAGTAAATACTTTGCACATATTTGCTAACCTAGGGACACTCTTTTGAACCAGTAAGTGGAAGTAGGTCGGTATGTCAGTCTTTTGAAATCACGATGTAGGCCGGTTTTCAAACAGAGGGAATAATATTTGACTTACATTCTAAACATGTAGCATTGTGTTGGGTGTGATGATTTATAGCCTGTTTACCAGGTATCAAATGGCTAGCACAGTGACGGTTGTCTAGTTGAAGATATTTTCTAACCAGTAGACATTATATGACGTTACAAATTACGACGTCGTGCTTTTATAGATTGGAACACAGGTAATGCGAACTGATAAACGATTTCGTCGTACACTAGTTGACAGAACTAAGAACCACCACCACCACCACCACCACCACCACCACCATCACCACCACCACCACTGATCTATACCACCACCACCAACAACACAACAAAAACAACACTACCATCACCACCAGTACCACCACCAGTACCACCACCAACACCACTACCAACACTGATCCGTACTATGATGACGACGACGACGACCACCACCACCACCACCACCACCACCACCACCACCACCACCATCACTGATCTGTACCATCATTATCACCACCACCACCACCACAACCACCCCTGCCACTCATCCATACCACTACCACGACTAATCCGTACCATCACCACCACCACCACCACCACCACCACCACCACCACCTCCACTGATCTATACCACCACCACCAACAACACCACCATCAGTACCACCACCACCACTGATCCATACCACCACCATTTATCCACAACCACCACTACCATCACTGCCACCCCCACCACCAGCAGCATCAACATCATCATCATCGTCTTCGTCGTCGTCGTCATCACCATCACACCACCACCACCACCAGCACCACCACCACCAGCACCACCACCTCCACTGATCTATACCACCACCACCAACAACACCACCATCAGTACCACCACCACCACCACCACCACCACCACTGATCCATACCACCACCATTTATCCACAACCACCACTACCATCACTGCCACCCCCACCACCAGCAGCATCAAGTGTAAGTGTGTATACACGCATGCTCGTCTATCTGTTAGTCGGTATGCTGAGCAGACAAGTACGTAGACAGCCACAATTAAGAATGTGAATTTCTGAATGATTTTCATTTTCCCCCGACGTGGATACCCGCACTCTTTCTTCCGTTCTCAGTGCTTACACGAAAAAACACACATGTCTACATTCTATCTTCAACATGTTGACAATATAGCTATTCAATACACCTGACTAGGTGTCATTTTACTCATAAATCATTTGACTACAACACAATACATTGTATAGTCAACCGTGTCAGGTATGCCAAGATGTGAAAAGAAAGCTTGGGTGTAACCATTTAAGGAATCCATGCGTAGCTGGCTTTGTGTTTACCAATAATTCACTTACATGTGTTTACTGGCTCCAGCTCAAACACGGGCAGTGATACTGAAATTGCGAATATTATATATATATGCATGGCTTTGATGAACAGTACTATTTTACTTAATATGCAAATCAAACTTATCACCACGTTGATAGATACCCCAAATTGTGTAACAATGGTACTGCTAGATTTTCACAAAGAAGTTAATAAAAATATTAAGTCTTGAAGACAACAGTAACATTGGGATATATTCAATGAAGTAACAAATACAACTGTGAAACATTCTACAAACTGCAATCGTCTTAAAGTTCGACTGTGGAAGGAGTGGAGACGGTGCTTATTGTATGCATCGAGCTATGTCTTCCGGGTTCGATTTTAGGTCAAAAGACTTGTCCATACAATATCTACAGAGTCCAGCATTGTGTATTGTGTTTAGTGTGTCCCTGCTTGTGGGTCACTAAATTTTTAATTTCATATATAGATTAACTTATGAGCATTGCAGCATTCACTGAAAGGCAACCTCTTAATGAAGTGTTTCTCTGAGATGGATAGAATGGGGGGGGGGGGGGGTGTTAATTTGCTACTAGGATAACATTACATTTCAAAACTACTTATTGATCCGTGTCCAAGGTTGAGAACACGACCTTGAACTTCATCCTATTAACTTAATTTAGTTTTCTAATACTACGGACGTCAAATACTGACAATGAACATTAAAATATCACTATGGTAACCGTAGTGTATATTTTATACTATTATTCATGATGGTTACTCCCAGTGGTATTTGTATATTGCACGACTCAACTCTTTACACATTGTAAATAGCGCTGTGTTCGTCAAATCAAGTTTCTCTGGTGTGTTTCAATCATCATCTGAGTAAAAATAACAATTGAAAAGGTTGTCGCTCAAGACAAAACTATATACAAAGTGATGTAGGTTGTGTTTGAAAAAAATAAGACCACTTGTCTCCTAAGTTGAAAAAAATATAGTCAATCAAATGCCGTGAGACGGTTCATATTCTCGAGTACGGACACTAAATACAGACGAAAACGTATCTACAACTGTACCACAATAACACGTGTCATATAGCTAGCCAATATATCATTGATTATTTGTTCGAAGTTTTTTTAATGAAAATAATGAGTAAATACTTTGCACATATTTGCTAACCTAGGGACGCTCTTTTGAACCAGCCAGTGGAAG
This sequence comes from Glandiceps talaboti, assembly GCF_964340395.1. Classification (NCBI taxonomy): domain Eukaryota; kingdom Metazoa; phylum Hemichordata; class Enteropneusta; family Spengelidae; genus Glandiceps; species Glandiceps talaboti. Next base: position 13,139,691 of record NC_135567.1, on the reverse strand, counting down.
TAGGTCGGTATATCAATCTTTTGAAATCACGATGTAGCCGGTTTTCAAACAGAGGGAATAATATTTGACTTACACTCTAAACATGTAGCATTGTGTTGGGTGTGATGATTTATAGCCTGTTTACCAGGTATCAAATGGCTAGCACAGTGACGGTTGTCTAGTTGAAGATATTTTCTAACCAGTAGCCATTTTATGACGTCACAAATTACGACGTTGTGTTTAGACTGAAACACAGGTAATGTGAACTGATAAACGATTTCTTCGTACATTTGTTGACGGAACTAAGAACCACCACCATCACCACCACCACCACCACCACCACCACCACTGATCTGTACCACCAAAAACACAACAAAAACAACACTACTATCACCACCAGTACCACCACCACCACCACCACCACCACTGATCTGTACCATCATTATCACCACCACCACCACCACCACCACCACCACCACCACCCCTGCCACTCATCCATACCACTACCAACATCATCGCCAATGATCTGTACCAATACCACCACCACCACCATTTATCCATAACCACCACTACCATCACTGCCACCCCCACCACCAACAGCAGCATCAACATCATCATCATCATCGTCATCATCGTTGTCATCATCACAATACCACCACCAACACTTCTGACTACAATTTATGTGTTGCATATAAGTGTGTATGCACGCATGCTCGTCTATCAGTTTGTCGTACTGAGCAGACAAGTATGTACTAGACAGCCACAAGAATGTGAATTTCTGAATGATTTTCATTTCCCCCGAAGTGGATACCCACACTTTCTTCCCTTCCCAGTGCTTACACGAAAAAACACACATGTCTACATTCTATCTTCAACATGTTGACAATATAGCTATTCAATACACCTGACTTGGTGTCATTTTACTCATAAAGTATTTGACTACAACACAATACATTGTATAGTCAACCGTGTCAGGTATGCCAAGATGTGAAAAGAAAGCTTGGGTGTAACCATTTAAGGAATCCATGCGTAGCTGGCTTTGTCTTTATCAATAATTCACTTACATGTGTTTACTGGCTCCAGCTCAAACACGGGCAGTGATACTGAAATTGCGAATATTATATATATATGCATGGCTTTGATGAACAGTACTATTTTACTTAATATGCAAATCAAACTTATCACCACGTTGATAGATACCCCAAATTGTGTAACAATGGTACTGCTAGATTTTCACAAAGAAGTTAATAAAAATATTAAGTCTTGAAGACAACAGTAACATTGGGATATATTCAATGAAGTAACAAATACAACTGTGAAACATTCTACAAACTGCAATCGTCTTAAAGTTCGACTGTGGAAGGAGTGGAGACGGTGCTTATTGTATGCATCGAGCTATGTCTTCCGGGTTCGATTTTAGGTCAAAAGACTTGTCCATACAATATCTACAGAGTCCAGCATTGTGTATTGTGCTTAGTGTGTCCCTGCTTGTGGGTCACTAAATTTTTAATTTCATATATAGATTAACTTATGGGCATTGCAGCATTCACTGAAAGGCAACCTCTTAATGAAGTGTTTCTCTGAGATGGATAGAATGGGGGGGGGGGGTGTTAATTTGCTACTAGGATAACATTACATTTCAAAACTACTTATTGATCCGTGTCCAAGGTTGAGAACATGACCTTGAACTTCATCCAATTAACTTAATTTAGTTTTCTAATACTACGGACATCAAATACTGACAATGAACATTAAAATATCACTATGGTAACCGTAATGTATATTTTATACTATTATTCATAATGTTTACTCTAAGTGGTATTTGTATATTGCACGACTCAACTCTTTACACATTGTAAATAGCGCTGTGTTCGTCAAATCAATTTTCTCTGGTGTGTTTCCATCATCATCTGAGTGACCATAACAACTGAAGAGGTTGTCGCTCAAGACAAAAATATATACAAAGTGATGTAGGTTGTGTTTGAAAAATAAGACCACTTGTCTCCTAAGTTGAAAAAAAATATAGTCAGCCAAAGGCAGTGAGACCGTTATTCTTGAGTACGGACACTAAATACAGACGAAAACGTATCTACAACTGTACTACAATAACACGTGTCATATAGCTAGTCAATATATCTTTGATTATTTGTTCGAAGTTTTTTTATGAAAACAATGAGTAAATACTTTGCACATATTTGCTAACCTAGGGAGGCTCTTTTGAACCAGTAAGTGGAAGTAGGTCGGTATGTCAATCTTTTGAAATCACGATGTAGCCGGTTTTCAAATAGAGGGAATGGTATTTGTCTTACATTTTAAACATATAGCTTTGTGTTGGATGTGATTTATAGCCTGTTTACCAAGTATCAAATGGCTAGCACAGTGACGGTTGTCTCGTTGAAGATATTTTCTAACCAGTAGCCATTTTATGACGTCACAAATTACGACGTTGTGTTTAGACTGAAACACAGGTAATGTGAACTGATAAACGATTTCTTCGTACATTTGTTGACGGAACTAAGAACCACCACCACCACCACCACCACCACCACCACCACCACTGATCTGTACCATCATTATCACCACCACCATCACCCCTGCCACTCACCCATACCACTACCACGACTAATCCGTACCACCACCACCACCACCACCACCACCACCACCACTGATCTGTACCATCATTATCACCACCACCATCACCATCACCACCCCTGCCACTCATCCATACCACTACCACGACTAATCCGTGCCACCACCACCACCACCACCATCGCCAATGATCTGTACCAATACCACCACCACCATCAATACCACCAGTTTCACCACCACCACCACCACTGATCCATACCACCACCATTTATCCATAACCACCACCACCACCATCAACATCATCATCATCGTCGTCGTCGTCGTCGTCGTCGTCATCACAATCACAACATCATCACCATGCCACCACCAACAACTCTGACTACAATTTGTGTGTTGCATGTAAGTGTGTATACACGCATGCTCGTCTATCTGTTTGTCGGTGTACTGAGCAGACAAGTATGTACTAGACAGCCACAAGTAAGAATGTGAAATTCTGAATGGTTTTCATTTCCCCCAAAGGGGATACCCATACTCTTTCTTCCCTTCTCAGTTCTTACACGAAAAAACACACATGTCTACATTCTATCTTCAACATGTTGACAATATAGCTATTCAATACACCTGACTTGGTGTCATTTTACTCATAAAGTATTTGACTACAGCACAATACATGTATAGTCAACCGTGTCAGGTATGCCAAGATGTGAAAAGAAAGCTTGGGTGTAAGGAATCCATGCGTAGCTGGCTTTGTCTGTACCAAAAATTCACTTGTGTGTTTACTGGCTCCAGATCAAACACGGACAGTGATACTGAAATCGCGAATATACTATATATATGCATGCCTTTGACGGACAGTACTATTTTACTTAATATGCCAATCAAACTAATCACCCTGCTATACAGTTTAATCACGTTGATCGATACCCCAAATTGTGTAACAATGGTACTGCTAGATTTTCACAACGAAGTTAATAAAAATATTAAGTAACGAAAACAACAGTAACATTGGGATATATTTAATGAAGTAACAAATACAACAGTTAAACATTCTACAAGCTGCAATCGTCTTAAAGTTCGACTGTGGAAGGAGTGGAGACGGTGCTTATTGTATGCATCGAGTTATGTCTTCCGGGTTCGATTTTAGGTCAAATGACTTGTCCATACAATATCTACAGAGCCCAGCATTGTGTACTGTGTTTAGTGTGTCCCTGCTTGTGGGTCACTAAATTTTTAATTTCACATATAGATTAACTTATGAGCATTGCAGCATTCACTGAAAACCTAATATTTAGATCCTGTTTGTGGAGCGATTCAAACTCAATGAAATGTTCTTCCAAAACTCTCTCCTTTCTATTCATTAAAACAATACTTTCCCACCCACTGCATTTTTCTTTATTTGTTAGTGTCCTGTTATCATGGGCCAACAAATACATTATATCATATTCCAGTTACCTGTGAATTTAATTATACATTTTATGTGCATTGAAGTCAAGTTGTATAGCTTTAGGAAAGCATATATAATATCGAGTGTTGTGTTTGTGTTGGTATAACGGGCATACACAGGTCCAAAAACGACCTGTACAATGTACCTTTCAATTCTGGTGAGGCGATGTTGAATTCCCGACTGGAAATGTAATATCCTACTACACTGATTTCCAGTTTAGTTTTGAGTTTCTCATCACCACAAAGTATTAATTATTCCCTGCATAGCTGGGATTTTGAATCAGGTGGCAGCAGTGGGTTTCCCCTAAAAATAATGCAGAGTTAGATAATACAAAGAATCAAGGTAAAATGTTGAACTCCTAATTCGATTTGTCACAGTACTACCCTCCCACGTAGTTACTGGAGGCTCTCTAATAGTACACGAGTCTGCCATGCTGTGATTCATGTAAACGATAAAGCTATTCAATATTGCTGACTGAGCGTTTTTACAATACATCCCATGTCTCAGTACATTTGCATCAAAATGCATCGATTGACAAGCATGACCTGCATGGCAAGTTTTGAAAAGGGATACATAGGTGTAACCATTTAAGGAAACATGCGTAGCTGGCTTTTGTCTCTGTCAATACACCTTTGCGTGTGGATAAAACTGCTCACTCCAACTCCAATGGGGACACATAAAGAGAAATTATGAGGAATTTTTATTCCATGTTTTTGGAAGAAATAAGTGTGCATTCCTTGCGAGGAAATCAAACAATTTAAAACCATTCTAAGACTAGTATTTAGTTTTGTCATTCAGTACACTGGTTATATATAAATACAATACTCAGAAGGGATTATTTTATTGGAATCTACTAAACAATAATTGTGAAGAAAATGTGTTAATATCTGCAAATCTACAATTAATGAACACTTTGATTGCCCAAAAATCGGGAATTATACAGTGCTAAAAATTAGAACTACTAGGGTAGTGGTTACTCCTTCCGGGTTCAATTGTAGGTCAAAGAATTAGTGTATTCAATGTGTAGCATTGCATAGAACGTCTGTACACTGTACTATGAATATTTATATGTTATAATAGTCATCTCTGTTGTCCATGTTACACTGTTCGATTTCTGATTTGATTAAAACGTTTTGTAATGGGAAAACTAACGTAGTCAAACTTTCTTTAAACAAATAGCATATCCCTAACAAATGTTCTCTACTGTATCAAGTAACCATACAGTTAATGTATTATATGTACAGACTTAACTCCAAATACACTGCCCAGGGAAACGAAAATACACGGCTAGAGAAATAAGACGTTGTTGTGGGTACATGAAACTGGCATATCCATGGTATTCTATCCAATTATATCATGCGCATGTGTGTGTATGTGTGTGTGTGTGTGTGTGTGTGTATGTATGTATGTATGTATGTATGTATGTATGTATGTATGAATGTATGAATGTATAATGTATGTATGTATGTATGTATGTATGTATGTATGTATGTATGTATGTATGTATTTATGTATGTATGCATGTATGTATGCATGTATGTATGTATGTATGTATGTATGTATGTATGTGTGTGTGTGTGCATGTATGTATGTATGTATGTATGTATGTATGTATGTATGTATGTATGTATGTATGTATGTGTGTGTGTATGTATGTATGTATGTATGTATGTATGTATGTATGTATGTATGTGTGTGTGGGGGGGGAGGTAGGCGTGGCGGTGAGGGAGAGGGGTAGATGATTGCTTTTCGTTCTATTTCGTAGTTGAATGTAAGAGTACATTATCCTTATCTGAGTAATTTGATCTCAGTTTGCAAGATAGAGATATCATAGAAAATAAAGCAATATATTAAATACACCTGATCACTGTGTACAACTAAAATGTCAGTCAACTAAAATGCCTTTGTCCCTATGGGATGCTAGACAACCACGCTATGCAAATAAATTATTACATTGATATTAATATAAATAACATACGAATTTGTAAAAAATATTAGGTATATTTTGTTTCCATCCATGTTTTAATTCAACGTGTGTGCTTCATATATAGGTCGGTAGTATAGTCTTACTTGTTAATAATACATTACTGTTACCAGCATTTTATGTTAACAATTGAATCGACATTGATCATTTTACAGTTGACTGTACGGATCCTGGTACACCACTGAATGGTCAGCAAGATGGTTCACCAACTTTCAAACACGGAACAAATGTTACCTTTTCATGCAATACTAATTTTACTCTTGTTGGTGTAACAACTAGGACATGTATGGATGGAATTTGGAGTGATGAAAACCCAACATGTCACGGTAAGTTTAATTCTCTCCATGCAAAGATTTGAAAAATATTGGCTAACAAAAACATGTTTAGAATATACCTATGAATATAGTTATTTTTAGATGTTATTTCCCAATATTTCTCTTCGTTCAGTCAACTAAGATGCCTTTGTCCCTATGAGATGCTAGACTCGTCGTGACAGCCCTCAGGTCACGAGTATTGTCCGGCTGAATGAAGACAAAATATCGGAAAATAACATAATTATACCAGTGCCAGTAACATGAAAGAAAAATCAAGGAAACTAATGGTAGTTTTGAACGTTTTGATTCACATTTCAAAACACAACAGAACCAGGAACGTAGACACGCATTGTTGTGACATAGACGCTCGTTGTCCTGATGCAGAACGACCAGGGTATACTACTTTTGATAAACTTGGCTTGTGCATGGTATAAATGCATATATACTACAGCTATGCTCATGAGTGTAATAACAATAAAGTTTTTTTTTCAGGATTATGGATGTTTATTACTAAATCTTGCTATGAACCCATAAAATGTTTAATATATTTGTCCAATATGTATACATAGATGGAATGTCTGGTTTATTATTGGTATAAATTATATTTAAATATGGAGTTGTTTTTTCTTTTTTCTATGATATTACTTAATTGTTATAATAATAATACGTCTACCAAAAACTATCGTTTATTTTACAGCTGACTGTATGGATCCTGGCACACCAACGAATGGTGAGCAAGATGATTCACCAACTTTCGAACACGGAACAAATGTTACCTTTTCATGCAATACTAATTATACTCTTGTTGGTGTAACAACTAGGACATGTATGGATGGAAATTGGAGTGATGAAAACCCAACATGTTACGGTCAGTTCAATTGTCATCTTGGAAATATTTGAAAAATATTGGCAAACAATCAGATTTGTAGTGTATATGTAAAATATATGGGCATAACTAATACAGCTATACCCATGAGAGTATGATGATTATAAGCTATTGTTAAATCTTGCCTTTCTTCCTATGAACTCATTAAACATTATTTAAATACATTTGTCAAATCTCTGTAACAATTATAACATGTATGGATGTACACTGGAGTGATGAGAACCCAACATGTCTCAATCAGTTAAATCCTCTTCATGCAAACATTTGAAAAGTATGACAGATATGTAGTATATACGTATAAATATATTTATATAGTGAAGAATAACATAATTATACCAGTACCAGGTATATCAAAGAAATATCCGGGGAAATAATGGTGATTTTGAATACAGCAGAACCAGTGACGTAGACACACATTGCTGTGACATAGACGCCCGTTGTCGTGACGTAGAGCGACCAGAGTATATATTCCGTATTTTTTGCTACACTTGGCTCGTGCATTGTAGCAATACATCATCAGACTTATGAGGCATTCTGGACATATATCATACGCCCTAGAGAATTAGTTGAGGAAATTAATATGCTAGTATGATTGAAAAATGTGCAATATATTTGTAAAAATTGACGATATTTGTAATAAATTTCTGAAAAAAATGTGTAATAAACCTGCCGAAATGTGTTACAGTAATAAAAGAAAAGTTAAGGAGGTTTCTCCCTGGCATTCAGAGAAATAGAGTTACTCATTATTTGACGAATTTAACATTTGACCAATTTTTATTACAATTGACGTTCACAGAATTTATTACAAATGTCGTCAGTTTTTTACAAATTTCGGCAATTTATTACAAATATCGGTTTATTACAAATGTCGGTTGTATACCTTCCTCGATCTGTATTTTCCACATATGCATATGTACCACGTGACATGCAATATTTATTGAATAAGAATTTCAAACAGTTAGTATTTCGGTATATGGTAATGGCTAGTTGTTTATTAGGTTATTAAATATTAATGTTATCAGAGACGGTGTTTAGTCTGACTGACTGTAAATATTCATGTTATCAGAGACGGTGTTTAGTCTGACTGACTGTAAATATTCATGTTATCAGAGACAGGGTGTTTAGTCAGACTGACTGTAAATATTCATGTTATCAGAGACAGGGTGTTTAGTCAGACTGACTATAAATATTCATGTTATCAGAGACAGGGTGTTTAGTCAGACTGACTGTAAATATTCATGTTATCAGAGACAGGGTGTTTAGTCAGACTGACTGTAAATATTCATGTTATCAGAGACAGGGTGTTTAGTCAGACTGACTGTAAATATTCATGTTATCAGAGACAGTGTGTTTAGTCAGACTGACTGTACAATACTAGGCTCATATATCCAACGTCTTGGACAAACCAGAGTTTGTTTTAATTTTCTCCAGTAGTGGTTTGGGATAAATTCACTTCACTTAATGTTAGAGAGCGATCAGTTTTTACGGCCGGGGGACTAGCTTTAAACATACAAGAAAACAAAAATACCAAAAGTAATGTATACTCTTAATAAATAGCAACATTCAATTATATTCATAAGGTGTTATAGTATAAACATGGTATGTTAAAAATATTTAGGGGAGTGTATCTGTGTGTGTGTGTGTGTGTGTGTGTGTGTGGGTGGGGGCTTTTTGGAAACTGTGGTCTCAACTGAGGGGGTCACTTTGGCTTTGGTCATCGGAGCTGAGGGGGGGGGGGGTCAGTTTGAGAAAACCCATGTTGAACTCCAAAACACCAGCTCACACACACACGCACTCAGTTAGAAATGCCCTGCCCCTTATGTCTTCGAGCGCAGAAGACTAGTTTTATTTGTATCGAAGCACGACCACTCGTACAATTCTGAGAGGATAAACAGTATATAATGTATTCTATAACATTAGTTACATTGTATTTGATATCATGTTACAGTGAATTGCGAACACGAAGGACAACTATACACCCAAGGCAGCACAAGACAGGAAGCCTGTAACACATGGTAAGTCTCGAAGGCAGAAGTTTTTTTTCTGATTTTAACCGTTGACCTCTCACGTGCACGTCATAGTAAAACTCGACTCGACTCAATTGTGAGCGGTCCTTGCCAAATATTTGAATTGTCTGTGATCACAATTTAATTTACAATGTATAGTGACTCTACAGATTCCACTATGCTAAATGAGCATAAATAAATTCCAAAATCATATCGTATTGTTTGTGGTAATTTTGTATTTAACTATTTATGTTCTGAATATTCATTTAGTTTGTCTTTCTCTCACTAGCACTTGCTCAAATGGTTTATGGGCGTGTACGCAGAGGATATGCCTGCCAGGTAATAATATTTGTAAATTGTATTGTATCCTGTCAGTAACAATGTGATCATGACGTAAAAAAATGATCCAGCACAAGTATATGTAGTGTATATGATACTGAAAGATATCGCATTTAACATCATTTTTCTTAGAAGTTAGGTTTTTAATGTCTGACTATCCTTAAATCATGATAAAAACCGAACCTGTCATATTTCCTACAATTTCTGGTTTGTCTTGCCAGGGAAGTAATTAAGATATTCGCGTTGGTAATGTTGTGATTGCTATTCATTTTCGACTAGATCTGCCATTCAGAAATGTACCACTTACGCCACGTGGCACTTGTTCGAAAATATCCATTAAGATTTGCAATTGAGTGTTATTCATATCTTTGTCACATCCCGAATTGATCCTTTTATCTCCTTTATCATTTTATTATAACATTTCTGTTTTCGCTTTGTTTTATTTCTTATTCTAAATTACAACTAGTAACGTTTTGGTGTGTGTTTGTTAGTGCCATAGTATACTTTCAGTCATTTTATTTCATCACATCTTTGCAGGCAGGCCCTGTAGACAACCACGCTATGCAAATACATTATTACATTGATATAAATATAAATAACATACGATCTTGTAAAAAAATATTAGGTATATTTTGATTCCATCCATGTTTTAATTCAACGTGTGTGCTTCAGATATTGTACACTAGTTTGTAGGTCGGTAGCATAGTCTTACTTGTTAATAATACATTACTGTTACCAGTATTTTATGTTAGCAATTGAATCGACATTGATCATTTTACAGTCGACTGTACGGATCCTGGTACACCACTGAATGGTCAGCAAGATGGTTCACCAACTTTCAAAAACGGAACAAATGCCACCTTTTCATGTAACACCAATTTTACTCTTGTTGGTGTAACAACTAGGACATGTATGGATGGAACTTGGAGTGATGAAAACCCAACATGTCACGGTAAGTTTAATTCTCTCCATGCAAACATTTGAAAAATATTGGCTAACAAAAACATGTTTAGGATATACATATGAATATATTTATTTTTAGATGTTATTTCCCAATATTTCTCTCCGTTCAGTCAACTAAAATGCCTTTGTCCCTATGAGATGCTAGACTCGTCGCGAAAACCCTCAGGTCACGAGTATTGTCTGGCTGAATGAAGACAAAATATTGGAAAATAACATAATTATACCAGTGCCAGTAACATGAAAGAAAAATCAAGGAAACTAATGGTAATTTTGAACGTTTTGATTCACATTTCAAAAAACAGCAGAACTAGGAATGTAGACACACAGTGTTGTGACATAGAGACTCGTTGTCCTGTTACAGAACGACCAGAGTGTATTTATTTTTGTTAAACTTGGCTCGTGCATGGTATAAATGCATATATACTACAGCTATGCTCATGAGTGTAATAAAAATAAAAGTTTTTTTTTCAGGATTATGGATGTTTATTACTAAATCTTACTATGAACCCATGAAATGTTTAATATATTTGTCCAATATCTATACATAGATGGAATGTCTGGTTTATTATTCGTATAAATTATATTTAAATTCGAAGTTGATTTTTTTTTATGATATTACTTAATTGTTATAATAATAATACGTCTACCAAAAACTATTGTTTATATTACAGCTGACTGTATGGATCCTGGTACACCAACGAATGGTGAGCAAGATGATTCACCAACTTTCGAACACGGAACAAATGTTACATTTTCATGCAATACTAATTATACTCTTGTTGGTGTAACAACTAGGACATGTATGGATGGAACATGGAGTGATGAAAACCCAACATGTTACGGTCAGTTCAATTGTCATCTTGGAAATATTTGAAAAATATTGGCAAACAATCAGATTTGTAGTGTATATGTAAATATATGCTCATAACTAATACAGCTATACCCATGAGAGTATGAGGATTATAAGCTATTGTTAAATCTTGCCTTTCTTCCTATGAACTCATTAAACATTATTTAAATACATTTGTCAAATCTCAGTAACAATTATAACATGTATGGATGGACACTGGAGTGATGAAAACCCAACATGTCTCAGTCAGTTAAATTCTCTTCATGCAAAGATATGAAAAGTAACAAACAGATATGTAGTATATAGGTATAAACATATTTATATAGTGAAGAATAACATAATTATACCAGTACCAGGTATATCAAAGAAATATCCGGGGAAATAATGGTGATTTTGAACACAGCAGAACCAGTGACGTAGACACACATTGCTGTGACATAGACGCCCGTTGTCGTGACGTAGAGCGACAATTTTTTTTGTTACACTTGGCTCGTTCATTGTAGCAATACGTCATCAGACTTATGAGGAATGTTGGACATATATCATACGCCTTATAGAATTAGTTGAGGAAATTAATATGCTAGTATGATTGAAAAATATGCAATATATTTATAAAAATTGACGATATTTGTAATAAATTTCAGAAAAAATGTGTAATAAACCTGCCGAAATGTGTTACAGTAATAAAAGAAAAGTTAAGGAGGTTCCTCCCTGGCATTCAGAGAAATAGAGTTACTCATCATTTGACGAATTTTAACATTTGACCAATTTTTTTTACAATTGACGTTTACAGAATTTATTACAAATGTCGTCAGTTTATTACAAATTTCGGCAATTTATTACAAATGTCGGTTTATTACAAATGTCGGTTGTATACCCTCCCCCATCTGTATTTTCCACATATGCATATGTGCCACGTGACATGCAATATTTATTGAATAAGAATTTCAAACAGTTAGTATTTTGGTATATGGTAATGGCTAATTGTGTATTAGGTTATTAAATATTCATGTTACCAGAGACAGGGTGTTTAGCCAGACTGACTGTAAATATTCATGTTATCAGAGACAGGGTGTTTAGTCAGACTGACTGTAAATATTCATGTTATCAGAGACAGGGTGTTTAGTCAGACTGACTGTAAATATTCATGTTATCAGAGACAGGGTGTTTAGTCAGACTGACTGTAAATATTCATGTTATCAGAGACAGGGTGTTTAGTCAGACTGACTGTAAATATTCATGTTATCAGAGACGGGTGTTTAGCCAGACTGACTGTAAATATTCATGTTATCAGAGACAGGGTGTTTAGTCAGACTGACTGTAAATATTCATGTTATCAGAGATAGGGTGTTTAGCCAGACTGACTGTAAATATTCATGTTATCAGAGACAGGGTGTTTAGCCAGACTGACTGTAAATATTCATGTTATCAGAGACAGGGTGTTTAGCCAGACTGACTGTACAATTCTAGGCTCATATATCTAACGTCTTGGACAAACCAGAGTTTGTTTTAATTTTCTCCAGTAGTGGTTTGGGATAAATTCACTTCACTTGATGTTAGAGAGCGATCAGTTTTTACAGCCGGGGTAGATAACCTGACGAAATTACGTTTTCCATAGACTCTAGATCTAAACATACAAGGAAACAAAAATACCAAAAGTAATGTATACTCTTAATAAATAGCAACATTCAATTATATTCATATGGTGTTATAGTAACATGGTATGTTAAGAAGATACAGAGGAGTGTATCTGTGTGTGTGTGTGTGTGTGTGTGTGTGTGTGTGTGTGTGGGTGGGGGCTTTTTGGAAACCGTGGTCTTTACTGAGGGGGTCACTTTGGCTTTGGTCATTGGAGCTGGGGGGGGGTCAGTTTGAGAAAACCCATGTTCAACTCCAAAACACGTCCCCCACCCACAGTTAGAAATGCCCTGCCCCCTTATGTCTTCGAGCGCAGAAGACTAGTTTTATTTGTATCGAAGCACGACCACTCGTACAATTCTGAGAGGATAAACAGTATATAACGTGTTCTATAACATTAGTTACATTGTATTTGATATCATGTTACAGTGAATTGCGAACACGAAGGACAACTATACACCCAAGGCAGCACAAGACAGGAAGCCTGTAACACATGGTAAGTCTCGAAGGCAGAAGTTTTTTTTTCTGATTTTAACCGTTGACCTCTCACGTGCACGTCATAGTAAAACTCGACTCGACTCAATTGTGAGCGGTCCTTGCCAAATATTTGAATTGTCTGTGATCACAATTTAATTTACAATGTATAGCGACTCTACAGATTCCACTATGCTAAATGAGCATAAATAAATTCCAAAATCATATCGTATTGTTTGTGGCAATTTTGTATTTAACTATTTATGTTCTGAATATTCATTTAGTTTGTCTTTCTCTCACTAGCACTTGCTCAAATGGTTTATGGGCGTGTACGCAGAGGATATGCCTGCCAGGTAATAATATTTGTAAATTGTATTGTATCCTGTCAGTAACAATGTGATCATGACGTAAAAAAATGATCCAGCACAAGTATATGTAGTGTATATGATACTGAAAGATATCGCATTTAACATCATTTTTCTTAGAAGTTAGGTTTTTAATGTCTGACTATCCTTAAATCATGATAAAAACCGAACCTGTCATATTTCCTACAATTTCTGGTTTGTCTTGCCAGGGAAGTAATTAAGATATTCGCGTTGGTAATGTTGTGATTGCTATTCATTTTCGACTAGATCTGCCATTCAGAAATGTACCACTTACGCCACGTGGCACTTGTTCGAAAATATCCATTAAGATTTGCAATTGAGTGTTATTCATATCTTTGTCACATCCCGAATTGATCCTTTTATCTCCTTTATCATTTTATTATAACATTTCTGTTTTCGCTTTGTTTTATTTCTTATTCTAAATTACAACTAGTAACGTTTTGGTGTGTGTTTGTTAGTGCCATAGTATACTTTCAGTCATTTTATTTCATCACATCTTTGCAGGCAGGCCCTGTAGACAACCACGCTATGCAAATACATTATTACATTGATATAAATATAAATAACATACGATCTTGTAAAAAAATATTAGGTATATTTTGATTCCATCCATGTTTTAATTCAACGTGTGTGCTTCAGATATTGTACACTAGTTTGTAGGTCGGTAGCATAGTCTTACTTGTTAATAATACATTACTGTTACCAGTATTTTATGTTAGCAATTGAATCGACATTGATCATTTTACAGTCGACTGTACGGATCCTGGTACACCACTGAATGGTCAGCAAGATGGTTCACCAACTTTCAAAAACGGAACAAATGCCACCTTTTCATGTAACACCAATTTTACTCTTGTTGGTGTAACAACTAGGACATGTATGGATGGAACTTGGAGTGATGAAAACCCAACATGTCACGGTAAGTTTAATTCTCTCCGTGCAAACATTTGAAAAATATTGGCTAACAAAAACATGTTTAGGATATACATATGAATATATTTATTTTTAGATGTTATTTCCCAATATTTCTCTCCGTTCAGTCAACTAAAATGCCTTTGTCCCTATGAGATGCTAGACTCGTCGCGAAAACCCTCAGGTCACGAGTATTGTCTGGCTGAATGAAGACAAAATATTGGAAAATAACATAATTATACCAGTGCCAGTAACATGAAAGAAAAATCAAGGAAACTAATGGTAATTTTGAACGTTTTGATTCACATTTCAAAAAACAGCAGAACTAGGAATGTAGACACGCAGTGTTGTGACATAGAGACTCGTTGTCCTGATACAGAACGACCAGAGTGTATTTATTTTTGTTAAACTTGGCTCGTGCATGGTATAAATGCATATATACTACAGCTACGCTCATGAGTGTAATAAAAATAAAAGTTTTTTTTCAGGATTATGGATGTTTATTACTAAATCTTACTATGAACCCATGAAATGTTTAATATATTTGTCCAATATCTATACATAGATGGAATGTCTGGTTTATTATTCGTATAAATTATATTTAAATTCGAAGTTGATTTTTTTTTATTATGATATTACTTAATTGTTATAATAATAATACGTCTACCAAAAACTATTGTTTATATTACAGCTGACTGTATGGATCCTGGTACACCAACGAATGGTGAGCAAGATGATTCACCAACTTTCGAACACGGAACAAATGTTACCTTTTCATGCAATACTAATTATACTCTTGTTGGTGTAACAACTAGGACATGTATGGATGGAAATTGGAGTGATGAAAACCCAACATGTTACGGTCAGTTTCATTCTCATCTTGGAAATATTTGAAAAACACTGGCTAACAAACAGATTTGTAGTGTATATGTAAATATATGCGCATAACTAATACAGCTATACCCATGAGAGTATGATGATTATAAGCTATTGTTAAATCTTGCCTTTCTTCCTATGAACTCATTAAACATTATTTAAATACATTTGTCAAATCTCTGTAACGATTATAACATGTATGGATGGAAATTACAGTGGTGAAAACCCAACATGTCTCAGTCAGTTAAATTCTCTTCATGCAAAGATATGAAAAGTAACAAACAGATATGTAGTATATAGGTATAAACATATTTATATAGTGAAGAATAACATAATTATACCAGTACCAGGTATATCAAAGAAATATCCGGGGAAATAATGGTGATTTTGAACACAGCAGAACCAGTGACGTAGACACACATTGCTGTGACATAGACGCCCGTTGTCGTGACGTAGAGCGATCATTTTTTTTGTTACACTTGGCTCGTTCATTGTAGCAATACGTCATCAGACTTATGAGGAATGTTGGACATATATCATACGCCTTAGAGAATTAGTTGAGGAAATTAATATGCTGGTATGATTGAATAATATGAAATATATTTATAAAAATTGACGATATTTGTAACAAATTTTAGAAAAAAATGTGTAATAAACCTGCCGAAATGTGTTACAGTAATAAAAGAAGAGTTAAAGAGGTTCCTCCCTGGCATTCAGAAAAATAGAGTTACTCATCATTTGGCGACTTTAACATTTGACCAATTTTTATTACAATTGACGTTCACAGAATGTATTACAAATGTCGTCAGTTTATTACAAATTTCGGCAATTTATTACAAATATCCGTTTATTACAAATGTCGGTTGTATACCCTCCCCCATCTGTATTTTCCACATATGGATATGTGCCACATGACATGCAATATTTATTGAATAAGAATTTCAAACAGTTAGTATTTCGGTATATGGTAATGGCTAGTTGTGTATTAGGTTATTAAATATTCATGTTATCAGAGACAGGGTGTTTAGTCAGACTGACTGTGCAATTCTAGGCTCATATATCCAACGTCTTGGACAAACCAGAGTTTGTTTTAATTTTCTCCAGTAGTGGTTTGGGATAAATTCACTTCACTTGATGTTAGGGAGCGATCAGTTTTGACGGCCGGGGGACTAGATTTAAACATACAAGAAAACAAAAATACCAAAAGTAATGTATACTCTTAATAAATAGCAACATTCAATTATATTCATAAGGTATTATAGTATAAACATGGTATGTTAAAAATATTTAGGGGAGTGTATCTGTGTGTGTGTGTGTGTGTGTGTGTGTGTGTGTGTGTGTGTGTGTGTGTGTGTGTGTGTGTGTGTGTGTGGGTGGGGGCTTTTTGGAAACTGTGGTCTCAACTGAGGGGGTCACTTTGGCTTTGGTCATCGGAGCTGAGGGGGGGGGGTCAGTTTGAGAAAACCCATGTTGAACTCCAAAACACCAGCTCACACACACACGCACTCAGTTAGAAATGCCCTGCCCCTTATGTCTTCGAGCGCAGACAACTAGTTTTATTTGTATCGAAGCACGACCACTCGTACAATTCTGAGGGGATAAACAGTATATAATGTATTCTATAACATTAGTTACATTGTCTTTGATATCATGTTACAGTGAATTGCGAACACGAAGGACAACTATACACCCAAGGCAGCACAAGACAGGAAGCCTGTAACACATGGTAAGTCTCGAAGGCAGTAGTTTTTTTCTGATTTTAACCGTTGACCTCTCACGTGCACGTCAGAGTAAAACTCGACTCGACTCAATTGTGAGCGGTCCTTGCCAAATATTTGAATTGTCTGTGATCACAATTTAATTTACAATGTATAGTGACTCTACAGATTCCACTATGCTAAATGAGCATAAATAAATTCCAAAATCATATCGTATTTTTTGTGGTAATTTTGTATTTAACTATTTATGTTCTGAATATTCATTTAGTTTGTCTTTCTCTCACTAGCACTTGCTCAAATGGTTTATGGGCGTGTACGCAGAGGATATGCCTGCCAGGTAATAATATTTGTAAATTGTATTGTATCCTGTCAGTAACAATGTGATCATGACGTAAAAAATGATCCAGCACAAGTATATGTAGTGTATATGATACTGAAAGATATCGCATTTAACATCATTTTTCTTAGAAGTTAGGTTTTTAATGTCTGACTATCCTTAAATCATGATAAAAACCGAACCTGTCATATTTCCTACAATTTCTGGTTTGTCTTGCCAGGGAAGTAATTAAGATATTCGCGTTGGTAATGTTGTGATTGCTATTCATTTTCGACTAGATCTGCCATTCAGAAATGTACCACTTACGCCACGTGGCACTTGTTCGAAAATATCCATTAAGATTTGCAATTGAGTGTTATTCATATCTTTGTCACATCCCGAATTGATCCTTTTATCTCCTTTATCATTTTATTATAACATTTCTGTTTTCGCTTTGTTTTATTTCTTATTCTAAATTACAACTAGTAACGTTTTGGTGTGTGTTTGTTAGTGCCATAGTATACTTTCAGTCATTTTATTTCATCACATCTTTGCAGGCAGGCCCTGTAGACAACCACGCTATGCAAATACATTATTACATTGATATAAATATAAATAACATACGATCTTGTAAAAAAATATTAGGTATATTTTGATTCCATCCATGTTTTAATTCAACGTGTGTGCTTCAGATATTGTACACTAGTTTGTAGGTTGGTAGTATAGTCTTACTTGTTAATAATACATTACTATTACCAGCATTTTATGTTAACAATTGAATTGACATTGATCAAATTACAGCTGACTGTACGGATCCTGGTACACCATTGAATGGTCAGCAAAATGGTTCACCAACATTCAAACACGGAACAAATACCACCTTTTCATGTAACACCAATTTTACTCTTGTTGGTGTGGCAACTATAACATGTATGGATGGAACTTGGAGTGATGAAAAACCAACATGTCACGGTAAGTTTAATTCTCTCCATGCAAACATTTGAAAAATATTGGCTAACAAACAGATGTTTAGGATATACCTATGAATATATTTATTTTTAGATGTTATTTCCCAATATTTCTCTTCGTTCAGTCAACTAAGATGCCTTTGTCTCTATGAGATGCCAGACTCGTCGTGACAACCCTCAGGTCACGAGTATTGTCCGGCTGAATGAAGACAAAATATCGGAAAATAACATAATTATACCAGTGCCAGTAACATGAAGGAAAAATCAAGGAAACTAATGGTAGTTTTGAACGTTTTGATTCACATTTCAAAAAACAGTAGAACCAGGAACGTAGACACGCATTGTTGTGACATAGACGCTCGTTGTCCTGATGCAGAACGACCAGGGTATACTACTTTTGATAAACTTGGCTTGTGCATGGTATACATGCATATATACTACAGCTATGCTCATGAGTGTAATAAAAATAAAGTTTTTTTTTCAGGATTATGGATGTTTATTACTAAATCTTGCTATGAACCCATAAAATGTTTAATATATTTGTCCAATATCTATACATAGATGGAATGTCTGGTTTATTATTGGTATAAATTATATTTAAATACGGAGTTGTTTTTCTTTTTTCTATGATATTACTTAATTGTTATAATAATAATAATACGTCTACCAAAAATTGTCGTTTATTTTACAGCTGACTGTATGGATCCTGGCACACCAACGAATGGTGAGCAAGATGATTCACCAACTTTCGAACACGGAACAAATGTCACCTTTTCATGCAATACTAATTATACTCTTGTTGGTGTAACAACTAGGACATGTATGGATGGAAATTGGAGTGATGAAAACCCAACATGTTACGGTCAGTTTCATTCTCATCTTGGAAATATTTGAAAAACACTGGCAAACAAACAGATTTGTAGTCTATATGTAAAATATATGCGCATAACTAATACAGCTATACACATGAGAGTATGATGATTATAAGCTATTGTTAAATCTTGCCTTTCTTCCTATGAACTCATTAAACATTATTTAAATACATTTGTCAAATCTCTGTAACGATTATAACATGTATGGATGGACACTGGAGTGATGAGAACCCAACATGTCTCAATCAGTTAAATTCTCTTCATGCAAAGATATGAAAAGTAACAAACAGATATGTAGTATATAGGTATAAACATATTTATATAGTGAAGAATAACATAATTATACCAGTACCAGGAATATCAAAGAAATATCCGGGGAAATAATGGTGATTTTGAACACAGCAGAACCAGTGACGTAGACACACATTGCTGTGACATAGACGCCCGTTGTCGTGACGTAGAGCGACCATTTTTTTTGTTACACTTGGCTCGTGCATTGTAGCAATACGTCATCAGACTTATGAGGAATGTTGGACATATATCATACGCCTTAGAGAATTAGTTGAGGAAATTAATATGCTGGTATGATTGAATAATATGAAATATATTTATAAAAATTGACGATATTTGTAACAAATTTTAGAAAAAAATGTGTAATAAACCTGCCGAAATGTGTTACAGTAATAAAAGAAGAGTTAAAGAGGTTCCTCCCTGGCATTCAGAAAAATAGAGTTACTCATCATTTTGCGACTTTAACATTTGACCAATTTTTATTACAATTGACGTTCACAGAATGTATTACAAATGTCGTCAGTTTATTACAAATTTCGGCAATTTATTACAAATATCCGTTTATTACAAATGTCGGTTGTATACCCTCCCCCATCTGTATTTTCCACATATGGATATGTGCCACATGACATGCAATATTTATTGAATAAGAATTTCAAACAGTTAGTATTTCGGTATATGGTAATGGCTAGTTGTGTATTAGGTTATTAAATATTCATGTTATCAGAGACAGGGTGTTTAGTCAGACTGACTGTGCAATTCTAGGCTCATATATCCAACGTCTTGGACAAACCAGAGTTTGTTTTAATTTTCTCCAATAGTGGTTTGGGATAAATTCACTTCACTTGATGTTAGGGAGCGATCAGTTTTGACGGCCGGGGGACTAGATTTAAACATACAAGAAAACAAAAATACCAAAAGTAATGTATACTCTTAATAAATAGCAACATTCAATTATATTCATAAGGTGTTATAGTATAAACATGGTATGTTAAAAATATTTAGGGGAGTGTATCTCTGTGTGTGTGTGTGTGTGTGTGTGTGTGTGTGTGTGTGTGTGTGTGTGTGTGTGTGTGTGTGTGGGTGGGGGCTTTTTGGAAACTGTGGTCTCAACTGAGGGGGTCACTTTGGCTTTGGTCATCGGAGCTGAGGGGGGGGGGGTCAGTTTGAGAAAACCCATGTTGAACTCCAAAACACCAGCTCACACACACACGCACTCAGTTAGAAATGCCCTGCCCCTTATGTCTTCGAGCGCAGACAACTAGTTTTATTTGTATCGAAGCACGACCACTCGTACAATTCTGAGGGGATAAACAGTATATAATGTATTCTATAACATTAGTTACATTGTCTTTGATATCATGTTACAGTGAATTGCGAACACGAAGGACAACTATACACCCAAGGCAGCACAAGACAGGAAGCCTGTAACACATGGTAAGTCTCGAAGGCAGTAGTTTTTTTCTGATTTTAACCGTTGACCTCTCACGTTATAGTAAAACTAGACTCGACTCAATTGTGAGCGGTCCTTGCCAAATGTTTGAATTGTCTGTGATCACAATTTAATTTACAATGTATAGTGACTCTACAGATTCCACTATGCTAAATGAGCATAAATAAATTCACATGTATACTCTTAATAGCAGTAGTTTTTTTCTGATTTTAACCGTTGACCTCTCACGTGCACGTCAGAGTAAAACTCGACTCGACTCAATTGTGAGCGGTCCTTGCCAAATATTTGAATTGTCTGTGATCACAATTTAATTTACAATGTATAGTGACTCTACAGATTCCACTATGCTAAATGAGCATAAATAAATTCCAAAATCATATCGTATTTTTTGTGGTAATTTTGTATTTAACTATTTATGTTCTGAATATTCATTTAGTTTGTCTTTCTCTCACTAGCACTTGCTCAAATGGTGTATGGGCGTGTACGCAGAGGATATGCCTGCCAGGTAATAATATTTGTAAATTGTATTGTATCCTGTCAGTAACAATGTGATCATGACGTAAAAAAATGATCCAGCACAAGTATATGTAGTGTATATGATACTGAAAGATATCGCATTTAACATAATTTTTCTTAGAAGTTAGGTTTTTAATGTCTGACTATCCTTAAATCATGATAAAAACCGAACCTGTCATATTTCCTACAATTTCTGGTTTGTCTTGCCAGGGAAGTAATTAAGATATTCGCGTTGGTAATGTTGTGATTGCTATTCATTTTCGACTAGATCTGCCATTCAGAAATGTACCACTTACGCCACGTGGCACTTGTTCGAAAATATCCATTAAGATTTGCAATTGAGTGTTATTCATATCTTTGTCACATCCCGAATTGATCCTTTTATCTCCTTTATCATTTTATTATAACATTTCTGTTTTCGCTTTGTTTTATTTCTTATTCTAAATTACAGCTAGTAACGTTTTGGTGTGTGTTTGTTAGTGCCATAGTATACTTTCAGACATTTTAATTCATCACATCTTTGCAGGCAGGCTTTGTAGACAACCACGTTATGCAAATAAGTTATTACATTGATATTAATATAAATAACATACGAATTTGTAAAAAAGATTAGGTATATTTTGTTTCCATCCATGTTTTAATTCAACGTGTGTGCTTCATATATTGTACACTAGTTTGTAGGTTAGTAGTATAGTCTTACTTGTTAATAATACATTACTATTACCAGCATTTTATGTTAACAATTGAATCGACATTGATCAAATTACAGCTGACTGTACGGATCCTGGTACACCATTGAATGGTCAGCAAAATGGTTCACCAACATTCAAACACGGAACAAATGCCACCTTTTCATGTAACACCAATTTTACTCTTGTTGGTGTGGCAACTATAACATGTATGGATGGAACTTGGAGTGATGAAAAACCAACATGTCACGGTAAGTTTAATTCTCTCCATGCAAACATTTGAAAAATATTGGCTAACAAACAGATGTTTAGGATATACCTATGAATATATTTATTTTTAGATGTTATTTCCCAATATTTCTCTTCGTTCAGTCAACTAAGATGCCTTTGTCTCTATGAGATGCCAGACTCGTCGTGACAACCCTCAGGTCACGAGTATTGTCCGGCTGAATGAAGACAAAATATCGGAAAATAACATAATTATACCAGTGCCAGTAACATGAAGGAAAAATCAAGGAAACTAATGGTAGTTTTGAACGTTTTGATTCACATTTCAAAAAACAGTAGAACCAGGAACGTAGACACGCATTGTTGTGACATAGACGCTCGTTGTCCTGATGCAGAACGACCAGGGTATACTACTTTTGATAAACTTGGCTTGTGCATGGTATAAATGCATATATACTACAGCTATGCTCATGAGTGTAATAAAAATAAAGTTTTTTTTTCAGGATTATGGATGTTTATTACTAAATCTTGCTATGAACCCATAAAATGTTTAATATATTTGTCCAATATGTATACATAGATGGAATGTCTGGTTTATTATTGGTATAAATTATATTTAAATACGGAGTTGTTTTTCTTTTTTCTATGATATTACTTAATTGTTATAATAATAATAATACGTCTACCAAAAATTGTCGTTTATTTTACAGCTGACTGTATGGATCCTGGCACACCAACGAGTGGTCAGCAAGATGATTCACCAACTTTCGAACACGGAACAAATGTCACCTTTTCATGCAATACTAATTATACTCTTGTTGGTGTAACAATTAGGACATGTATGGATGGAAATTGGAGTGATGAAAACCCAACATGTTACGGTCAGTTTAATTCTCATCTTGGAAATATTTGAAAAACACTGGCAAACAAACAGATTTGTAGTCTATATGTAAAATATATGCGCATAACTAATACAGCTATACACATGAGAGTATGATGATTATAAGCTATTGTTAAATCTTGCCTTTCTTCCTATGAACTCATTAAACATTATTTAAATACATTTGTCAAATCTCTGTAACAATTATAACATGTATGGATGGACACTGGAGTGATGAAAACCCAACATGTCTCAATCAGTTAAATTCTCTTCATGCAAAGATATGAAAAGTAACAAACAGATATGTAGTATATAGGTATAAACATATTTATATAGTGAAGAATAACATAATTGTACCAGTACCAGGAATATCAAAGAAATATCCGGGGAAATAATGGTGATTTTGAACACAGCAGAACCAGTGACGTAGACACACATTGCTGTGACATAGACGCCCGTTGTCGTGACGTAGAGCGATCATTTTTTTTGTTACACTTGGCTCGTGCATTGTAGCAATACGTCATCAGACTTATGAGGAATGTTGGACATATATCATACGCCTTAGAGAATTAGTTGAGGAAATTAATATGCTGGTATGATTGAATAATATGAAATATATTTATAAAAATTGACGATATTTGTAACAAATTTCAGAAAAAAATGTGTAATAAACCTGCCGAAATGTGTTACAGTAATAAAAGAAGAGTTAAAGAGGTTCCTCCCTGGCATTCAGAAAAATAGAGTTACTCATCATTTTGCGACTTTAACATTTGACCAATTTTTATTACAATTGACGTTCACAGAATGTATTACAAATGTCGTCAGTTTATTACAAATTTCGGCAATTTATTACAAATATCCGTTTATTACAAATGTCGGTTGTATACCCTCCCCCATCTGTATTTTCCACATATGGATATGTGCCACATGACATGCAATATTTATTGAATAAGAATTTCAAACAGTTAGTATTTCGGTATATGGTAATGGCTAGTTGTGTATTAGGTTATTAAATATTCATGTTATCAGAGACAGGGTGTTTAGTCAGACTGACTGTGCAATTCTAGGCTCATATATCCAACGTCTTGGACAAACCAGAGTTTGTTTTAATTTTCTCCAGTAGTGGTTTGGGATAAATTCACTTCACTTGATGTTAGGGAGCGATCAGTTTTGACGGCCGGGGGACTAGATTTAAACATACAAGAAAACAAAAATACCAAAAGTAATGTATACTCTTAATAAATAGCAACATTCAATTATATTCATAAGGTGTTATAGTATAAACATGGTATGTTAAAAATATTTAGGGGAGTGTATCTGTGTGTGTGTGTGTGTGTGTGTGTGTGTGTGTGTGTGTGTGTGTGTGTGTGTGTGTGTGGGTGGGGGCTTTTTGGAAACTGTGGTCTCAACTGAGGGGGTCACTTTGGCTTTGGTCATCGGAGCTGAGGGGGGGGGGTCAGTTTGAGAAAACCCATGTTGAACTCCAAAACACCAGCTCACACACACACGCACTCAGTTAGAAATGCCCTGCCCCTTATGTCTTCGAGCGCAGACAACTAGTTTTATTTGTATCGAAGCACGACCACTCGTACAATTCTGAGGGGATAAACAGTATATAATGTATTCTATAACATTAGTTACATTGTCTTTGATATCATGTTACAGTGAATTGCGAACACGAAGGACAACTATACACCCAAGGCAGCACAAGACAGGAAGCCTGTAACACATGGTAAGTCTCGAAGGCAGTAGTTTTTTTCTGATTTTAACCGTTGACCTCTCACGTGCACGTCAGAGTAAAACTCGACTCGACTCAATTGTGAGCGGTCCTTGCCAAATATTTGAATTGTCTGTGATCACAATTTAATTTACAATGTATAGTGACTCTACAGATTCCACTATGCTAAATGAGCATAAATAAATTCCAAAATCATATCGTATTTTTTGTGGTAATTTTGTATTTAACTATTTATGTTCTGAATATTCATTTAGTTTGTCTTTCTCTCACTAGCACTTGCTCAAATGGTGTATGGGCGTGTACGCAGAGGATATGCCTGCCAGGTAATAATATTTGTAAATTGTATTGTATCCTGTCAGTAACAATGTGATCATGACGTAAAAAAATGATCCAGCACAAGTATATGTAGTGTATATGATACTGAAAGATATCGCATTTAACATCATTTTTCTTAGAAGTTAGGTTTTTAATGTCTGACTATCCTTAAATCATGATAAAAACCGAACCTGTCATATTTCCTACAATTTCTGGTTTGTCTTGCCAGGGAAGTAATTAAGATATTCGCGTTGGTAATGTTGTGATTGCTATTCATTTTCGACTAGATCTGCCATTCAGAAATGTACCACTTACGCCACGTGGCACTTGTTCGAAAATATCCATTAAGATTTGCAATTGAGTGTTATTCATATCTTTGTCACATCCCGAATTGATCCTTTTATCTCCTTTATCATTTTATTATAACATTTCTGTTTTCGCTTTGTTTTATTTCTTATTCTAAATTACAGCTAGTAACGTTTTGGTGTGTGTTTGTTAGTGCCATAGTATACTTTCAGACATTTTAATTCATCACATCTTTGCAGGCAGGCTCTGTAGACAACCACGTTATGCAAATAAGTTATTACATTGATATTAATATAAATAACATACGAATTTGTAAAAAAGATTAGGTATATTTTGTTTCCATCCATGTTTTAATTCAACGTGTGTGCTTCATATATTGTACACTAGTTTGTAGGTTGGTAGTATAGTCTTACTTGTTAATAATACATTACTATTACCAGCATTTTATGTTAACAATTGAATCGACATTGATCAAATTACAGCTGACTGTACGGATCCTGGTACACCATTGAATGGTCAGCAAAATGGTTTACCAACATTCAAACACGGAACAAATGCCACCTTTTCATGTAACACCAATTTTACTCTTGTTGGTGTGGCAACTATAACATGTATGGATGGAACTTGGAGTGATGAAAAACCAACATGTCACGGTAAGTTTAATTCTCTCCATGCAAACATTTGAAAAATATTGGCTAACAAACAGATGTTTAGGATATACCTATGAATATATTTATTTTTAGATGTTATTTCCCAATATTTCTCTTCGTTCAGTCAACTAAGATGCCTTTGTCTCTATGAGATGCCAGACTCGTCGTGACAACCCTCAGGTCACGAGTATTGTCCGGCTGAATGAAGACAAAATATCGGAAAATAACATAATTATATCAGTGCCAGTAACATGAAGGAAACATCAAGGAAACTAATGGTAGTTTTGAACGTTTTGATTCACATTTCAAAAAACAGTAGAACCAGGAACGTAGACACGCATTGTTGTGACATAGACGCTCGTTGTCCTGATGCAGAACGACCAGGGTATACTACTTTTGATAAACTTGGCTTGTGCATGGTATAAATGCATATATACTACAGCTATGCTCATGAGTGTAATAAAAATAAAGTTTTTTTTTCAGGATTATGGATGTTTATTACTAAATCTTGCTATGAACCCATAAAATGTTTAATATATTTGTCCAATATGTATACATAGATGGAATGTCTGGTTTATTATTGGTATAAATTATATTTAAATACGGAGTTGTTTTTCTTTTTTCTATGATATTACTTAATTGTTATAATAATAATAATACGTCTACCAAAAATTGTCGTTTATTTTACAGCTGACTGTATGGATCCTGGCACACCAACGAGTGGTCAGCAAGATGATTCACCAACTTTCGAACACGGAACAAATGTCACCTTTTCATGCAATACTAATTATACTCTTGTTGGTGTAACAATTAGGACATGTATGGATGGAAATTGGAGTGATGAAAACCCAACATGTTACGGTCAGTTCAATTCTCATCTTGGAAATATTTGAAAAACACTGGCAAACAAACAGATTTGTAGTCTATATGTAAAATATATGCGCATAACTAATACAGCTATACACATGAGAGTATGATGATTATAAGCTATTGTTAAATCTTGCCTTTCTTCCTATGAACTCATTAAACATTATTTAAATACATTTGTCAAATCTCTGTAACAATTATAACATGTATGGATGGACACTGGAGTGATGAAAACCCAACATGTCTCAATCAGTTAAATTCTCTTCATGCAAAGATATGAAAAGTAACAAACAGATATGTAGTATATAGGTATAAACATATTTATATAGTGAAGAATAACATAATTATACCAGTACCAGGTATATCAAAGAAATATTAGGGGAAATAATGGTGATTTTGAACACAGCAGAACCAGTGACGTAGACACACATTGCTGTGACATAGACGCCCGTTGTCGTGACGTAGAGCGATCATTTTTTTTGTTACACTTGGCTCGTTCATTGTAGCAATACGTCATCAGACTTATGAGGAATGTTGGACATATATCATACGCCTTAGAGAATTAGTTGAGGAAATTAATATGCTGGTATGATTGAATAATATGAAATATATTTATAAAAATTGACGATATTTGTAACAAATTTCAGAAAAAAATGTGTAATAAACCTGCCGAAATGTGTTACAGTAATAAAAGAAGAGTTAAAGAGGTTCCTCCTTGGCATTCAGAAAAATAGAGTTACTCATCATTTTGTGACTTTAACATTTGACCAATTTTTATTACAATTGACGTTCACAGAATGTATTACAAATGTCGTCAGTTTATTACAAATTTCGGCAATTTATTACAAATATCCGTTTATTACAAATGTCGGTTGTATACCCTCCCCCATCTGTATTTTCCACATATGGATATGTGCCACATGACATGCAATATTTATTGAATAAGAATTTCAAACAGTTAGTATTTCGGTATATGGTAATGGCTAGTTGTGTATTAGGTTATTAAATATTCACGTTATCAGAGACAGGGTGTTTAGTCAGACTGACTGTGCAATTCTAGGCTCATATATCCAACGTCTTGGACAAACCAGAGTTTGTTTTAATTTTCTCCAGTAGTGGTTTGGGATAAATTCACTTCACTTGATGTTAGGGAGCGATCAGTTTTGACGGCCGGGGGACTAGATTTAAACATACAAGAAAACAAAAATACCAAAAGTAATGTATACTCTTAATAAATAGCAACATTCAATTATATTCATAAGGTGTTATAGTATAAACATGGTATGTTAAAAATATTTAGGGGAGTGTATGTGTGTGTGTGTGTGTGTGTGTGTGTGTGTGTGTGTGTGTGTGTGTGTGTGTGTGTGTGTGTGTGTGTGGGTGGGGGCTTTTTGGAAACTGTGGTCTCAACTGAGGGGGTCACTTTGGCTTTGGTCATCGGAGCTGAGGGGGGGGGGGGGGTCAGTTTGAGAAAATCCATGTTGAACTCCAAAACACCAGCTCACACACACACGCACTCAGTTAGAAATGCCCTGCCCCTTATGTCTTCGAGCGCAGACAACTAGTTTTATTTGTATCGAAGCACGACCACTCGTACAATTCTGAGGGGATAAACAGTATATAATGTATTCTATAACATTAGTTACATTGTCTTTGATATCATGAACAGTGAATTGCGAACACGAAGGACAACTATACACCCAAGGCAGCACAAGACAGGAAGCCTGTAACACATGGTAAGTCTCGAAGGCAGTAGTTTTTTTCTGATTTTAACCGTTGACCTCTCACGTGCACGTCAGAGTAAAACTCGACTCGACTCAATTGTGAGCGGTCCTTGCCAAATATTTGAATTGTCTGTGATCACAATTTAATTTACAATGTATAGTGACTCTACAGATTCCACTATGCTAAATGAGCATAAATAAATTCCAAAATCATATCGTATTTTTTGTGGTAATTTTGTATTTAACTATTTATGTTCTGAATATTCATTTAGTTTGTCTTTCTCTCACTAGCACTTGCTCAAATGGTTTATGGGCGTGTACGCAGAGGATATGCCTGCCAGGTAATAATATTTGTAAATTGTATTGTATCCTGTCAGTAACAATGTGATCATGACGTAAAAAAATGATCCAGCACAAGTATATGTAGTGTATATGATACTGAAAGATATCGCATTTAACATCATTTTTCTTAGAAGTTAGGTTTTTAATGTCTGACTATCCTTAAATCATGATAAAAACCGAACCTGTCATATTTCCTACAATTTCTGGTTTGTCTTGCCAGGGAAGTAATTAAGATATTCGCGTTGGTAATGTTGTGATTGCTATTCATTTTCGACTAGATCTGCCATTCAGAAATGTACCACTTACGCCACGTGGCACTTGTTCGAAAATATCCATTAAGATTTGCAATTGAGTGTTATTCATATCTTTGTCACATCCCGAATTGATCCTTTTATCTCCTTTATCATTTTATTATAACATTTCTGTTTTCGCTTTGTTTTATTTCTTATTCTAAATTACAGCTAGTAACGTTTTGGTGTGTGTTTGTTAGTGCCATAGTATACTTTCAGACATTTTAATTCATCACATCTTTGCAGGCAGGCTTTGTAGACAACCACGTTATGCAAATAAGTTATTACATTGATATTAATATAAATAACATACGAATTTGTAAAAAAGATTAGGTATATTTTGTTTCCATCCATGTTTTAATTCAACGTGTGTGCTTCATATATTGTACACTAGTTTGTAGGTTGGTAGTATAGTCTTACTTGTTAATAATACATTACTATTACCAGCATTTTATGTTAACAATTGAATCGACATTGATCAAATTACAGCTGACTGTACGGATCCTGGTACACCATTGAATGGTCAGCAAAATGGTTCACCAACATTCAAACACGGAACAAATGCCACCTTTTCATGTAACACCAATTTTACTCTTGTTGGTGTGGCAACTATAACATGTATGGATGGAACTTGGAGTGATGAAAAACCAACATGTCACGGTAAGTTTAATTCTCTCCATGCAAACATTTGAAAAATATTGGCTAACAAACAGATGTTTAGGATATACCTATGAATATATTTATTTTTAGATGTTATTTCCCAATATTTCTCTTCGTTCAGTCAACTAAGATGCCTTTGTCTCTATGAGATGCCAGACTCGTCGTGACAACCCTCAGGTCACGAGTATTGTCCGGCTGAATGAAGACAAAATATCGGAAAATAACATAATTATACCAGTGCCAGTAACATGAAGGAAAAATCAAGGAAACTAATGGTAGTTTTGAACGTTTTGATTCACATTTCAAAAAACAGTAGAACCAGGAACGTAGACACGCATTGTTGTGACATAGACGCTCGTTGTCCTGATGCAGAACGACCAGGGTATACTACTTTTGATAAACTTGGCTTGTGCATGGTATAAATGCATATATACTACAGCTATGCTCATGAGTGTAATAAAAATAAAGTGTTTTTTTTCAGGATTATGAATGTTTATTACTAAATCTTGCTATGAACCCATAAAATGTTTAACATATTTGTCCAATATCTATACATAGATGGAATGTCTGGTTTATTATTCGTATAAATTATATATAAATACGAAGTTGTTTTATCTTTTTTCTATGATATTACTTAATTGTTATATTAATAATACGTCTACCAAAAACTATTGTTTATTTTACAGCTGACTGCATGGATCCTGGCACACCAACGAATGGTGGGCAAGATGATTCACCAACTTTCGAACACGGAACAAATGTTACCTTTTCATGCAATACTAATTATACTCTTGTTGGTGTAACAACTAGGACATGTATGGATGGAAATTGGAGTGATGAAAACCCAACATGTTACGGTCAGTTTCATTCTCATCTTGGAAATATTTGAAAAACACTGGCTAACAAACAGATTTGTAGTGTATATGTAAATATATGCGCATAACTAATACAGCTATACCCATGAGAGTATGATGATTATAAGCTATTGTTAAATCTTGCCTTTCTTCCTATGAACTCATTAAACATTATTTAAATATATTTGTCAAATCTCTGTAACAATTATAACATGTATGGATGGAAATTACAGTGGTGAAAACCCAACATGTCTCAGTCAGTTAAATTCTCTTCATGCAAAGATATGAAAAGTAACAAACAGATATGTAGTATATAGGTATAAACATATTTATATAGTGAAGAATAACATAATTATACCAGTACCAGGAATATCAAAGAAATATTAGGGGAAATAATGGTGATTTTGAACACAGCAGAACCAGTGACGTAGACACACATTGCTGTGACATAGACGCCCGTTGTCGTGACGTAGAGCGATCATTTTTTTGTTACACTTGGCTCGTGCATTGTAGCAATACGTCATCAGACTTATGAGGAATGTTGGACATATATCATACGCCTTAGAGAATTAGTTGAGGAAATTAATATGCTGGTATGATTGAATAATATGAAATATATTTATAAAAATTGACGATATTTGTAACAAATTTCAGAAAAAAATGTGTAATAAACCTGCCGAAATGTGTTACAGTAATAAAAGAAGAGTTAAAGAGGTTCCTCCCTGGCATTCAGAAAAATAGAGTTACTCATCATTTGGCGACTTTAACATTTGACCAATTTTTATTACAATTGACGTTCACAGAATGTATTACAAATGTCGTCAGTTTATTACAAATTTCGGCAATTTATTACAAATATCCGTTTATTACAAATGTCGGTTGTATACCCTCCCCCATCTGTATTTTCCACATATGGATATGTGCCACATGACATGCAATATTTATTGAATAAGAATTTCAAACAGTTAGTATTTCGGTATATGGTAATGGCTAGTTGTGTATTAGGTTATTAAATATTCATGTTATCAGAGACAGGGTGTTTAGTCAGACTGACTGTGCAATTCTAGGCTCATATATCCAACGTCTTGGACAAACCAGAGTTTGTTTTAATTTTCTCCAGTAGTGGTTTGGGATAAAT
Organism: Glandiceps talaboti; assembly: GCF_964340395.1. Taxonomy (NCBI): domain Eukaryota; kingdom Metazoa; phylum Hemichordata; class Enteropneusta; family Spengelidae; genus Glandiceps; species Glandiceps talaboti. The sequence goes on along the minus strand of NC_135567.1, from coordinate 13,107,236 downwards.
TCACTTCACTTGATGTTAGGGAGCGATCAGTTTTGACGGCCGGGGGACTAGATTTAAACATACAAGAAAACAAAAATACCAAAAGTAATGTATACTCTTAATAAATAGCAACATTCAATTATATTCATAAGGTGTTATAGTATAAACATGGTATGTTAAAAATATTTAGGGGAGTGTATCTGTGTGTGTGTGTGTGTGTGTGTGTGTGTGTGTGTGTGTGTGTGTGTGGGTGGGGGCTTTTTGGAAACTGTGGTCTCAACTGAGGGGGTCACTTTGGCTTTGGTCATCGGAGCTGAGGGGGGGGGGGGTCAGTTTGAGAAAACCCATGTTGAACTCCAAAACACCAGCTCACACACACACGCACTCAGTTAGAAATGCCCTGCCCCTTATGTCTTCGAGCGCAGACAACTAGTTTTATTTGTATCGAAGCACGACCACTCGTACAATTCTGAGGGGATAAACAGTATATAATGTATTCTATAACATTAGTTACATTGTCTTTGATATCATGTTACAGTGAATTGCGAACACGAAGGACAACTATACACCCAAGGCAGCACAAGACAGGAAGCCTGTAACACATGGTAAGTCTCGAAGGCAGTAGTTTTTTTCTGATTTTAACCGTTGACCTCTCACGTGCACGTCAGAGTAAAACTCGACTCGACTCAATTGTGAGCGGTCCTTGCCAAATATTTGAATTGTCTGTGATCACAATTTAATTTACAATGTATAGTGACTCTACAGATTCCACTATGCTAAATGAGCATAAATAAATTCCAAAATCATATCGTATTTTTTGTGGTAATTTTGTATTTAACTATTTATGTTCTGAATATTCATTTAGTTTGTCTTTCTCTCACTAGCACTTGCTCAAATGGTTTATGGGCGTGTACGCAGAGGATATGCCTGCCAGGTAATAATATTTGTAAATTGTATTGTATCCTGTCAGTAACAATGTGATCATGACGTAAAAAAATGATCCAGCACAAGTATATGTAGTGTATATGATACTGAAAGATATCGCATTTAACATCATTTTTCTTAGAAGTTAGGTTTTTAATGTCTGACTATCCTTAAATCATGATAAAAACCGAACCTGTCATATTTCCTACAATTTCTGGTTTGTCTTGCCAGGGAAGTAATTAAGATATTCGCGTTGGTAATGTTGTGATTGCTATTCATTTTCGACTAGATCTGCCATTCAGAAATGTACCACTTACGCCACGTGGCACTTGTTCGAAAATATCCATTAAGATTTGCAATTGAGTGTTATTCATATCTTTGTCACATCCCGAATTGATCCTTTTATCTCCTTTATCATTTTATTATAACATTTCTGTTTTCGCTTTGTTTTATTTCTTATTCTAAATTACAGCTAGTAACGTTTTGGTGTGTGTTTGTTAGTGCCATAGTATACTTTCAGACATTTTAATTCATCACATCTTTGCAGGCAGGCTTTGTAGACAACCACGTTATGCAAATAAGTTATTACATTGATATTAATATAAATAACATACGAATTTGTAAAAAAGATTAGGTATATTTTGTTTCCATCCATGTTTTAATTCAACGTGTGTGCTTCATATATTGTACACTAGTTTGTAGGTCGGTAGTATAGTCTTACTTGTTAATAATACATTACTATTACCAGCATTTTATGTTAACAATTGAATCGACATTGATCAAATTACAGCTGACTGTACGGATCCTGGTACACCATTGAATGGTCAGCAAAATGGTTCACCAACATTCAAACACGGAACAAATGCCACCTTTTCATGTAACACCAATTTTACTCTTGTTGGTGTGGCAACTATAACATGTATGGATGGAACTTGGAGTGATGAAAAACCAACATGTCACGGTAAGTTTAATTCTCTCCATGCAAACATTTGAAAAATATTGGCTAACAAACAGATGTTTAGGATATACCTATGAATATATTTATTTTTAGATGTTATTTCCCAATATTTCTCTTCGTTCAGTCAACTAAGATGCCTTTGTCTCTATGAGATGCCAGACTCGTCGTGACAACCCTCAGGTCACGAGTATTGTCCGGCTGAATGAAGACAAAATATCGGAAAATAACATAATTATACCAGTGCCAGTAACATGAAGGAAAAATCAAGGAAACTAATGGTAGTTTTGAACGTTTTGATTCACATTTCAAAAAACAGTAGAACCAGGAACGTAGACACGCATTGTTGTGACATAGACGCTCGTTGTCCTGATGCAGAACGACCAGGGTATACTACTTTTGATAAACTTGGCTTGTGCATGGTATAAATGCATATATACTACAGCTATGCTCATGAGTGTAATAAAAATAAAGTTTTTTTTTCAGGATTATGGATGTTTATTACTAAATCTTGCTATGAACCCATAAAATGTTTAATATATTTGTCCAATATGTATACATAGATGGAATGTCTGGTTTATTATTGGTATAAATTATATTTAAATACGGAGTTGTTTTTCTTTTTTCTATGATATTACTTAATTGTTATAATAATAATAATACGTCTACCAAAAATTGTCGTTTATTTTACAGCTGACTGTATGGATCCTGGCACACCAACGAGTGGTGAGCAAGATGATTCACCAACTTTCGAACACGGAACAAATGTTACCTTTTCATGCAATACTAATTATACTCTTGTTGGTGTAACAATTAGGACATGTATGGATGGAAATTGGAGTGATGAAAACCCAACATGTTACGGTCAGTTCAATTCTCATCTTGGAAATATTTGAAAAACACTGGCAAACAAACAGATTTGTAGTCTATATGTAAAATATATGCGCATAACTAATACAGCTATACACATGAGAGTATGATGATTATAAGCTATTGTTAAATCTTGCCTTTCTTCCTATGAACTCATTAAACATTATTTAAATACATTTGTCAAATCTCTGTAACAATTATAACATGTATGGATGGACACTGGAGTGATGAAAACCCAACATGTCTCAATCAGTTAAATTCTCTTCATGCAAAGATATGAAAAGTAACAAACAGATATGTAGTATATAGGTATAAACATATTTATATAGTGAAGAATAACATAATTATACCAGTACCAGGAATATCAAAGAAATATCCGGGGAAATAATGGTGATTTTGAACACAGCAGAACCAGTGACGTAGACACACATTGCTGTGACATAGACGCCCGTTGTCGTGACGTAGAGCGATCATTTTTTTTGTTACACTTGGCTCGTGCATTGTAGCAATACGTCATCAGACTTATGAGGAATGTTGGACATATATCATACGCCTTAGAGAATTAGTTGAGGAAATTAATATGCTGGTATGATTGAATAATATGAAATATATTTATAAAAATTGACGATATTTGTAACAAATTTCAGAAAAAAATGTGTAATAAACCTGCCGAAATGTGTTACAGTAATAAAAGAAGAGTTAAAGAGGTTCCTCCCTGGCATTCAGAAAAATAGAGTTACTCATCATTTTGCGACTTTAACATTTGACCAATTTTTATTACAATTGACGTTCACAGAATGTATTACAAATGTCGTCAGTTTATTACAAATTTCGGCAATTTATTACAAATATCCGTTTATTACAAATGTCGGTTGTATACCCTCCCCCATCTGTATTTTCCACATATGGATATGTGCCACATGACATGCAATATTTATTGAATAAGAATTTCAAACAGTTAGTATTTCGGTATATGGTAATGGCTAGTTGTGTATTAGGTTATTAAATATTCATGTTATCAGAGACAGGGTGTTTAGTCAGACTGACTGTGCAATTCTAGGCTCATATATCCAACGTCTTGGACAAACCAGAGTTTGTTTTAATTTTCTCCAGTAGTGGTTTGGGATAAATTCACTTCACTTGATGTTAGGGAACGATCAGTTTTGACGGCCGGGGGACTAGATTTAAACATACAAGAAAACAAAAATACCAAAAGTAATGTATACTCTTAATAAATAGCAACATTCAATTATATTCATAAGGTGTTATAGTATAAACATGGTATGTTAAAAATATTTAGGGGAGTGTATCTGTGTGTGTGTGTGTGTGTGTGTGTGTGTGTGTGTGTGTGTGTGTGTGTGTGGGTGGGGGTGGGGGCTTTTTGGAAACTGTGGTCTCAACTGAGGGGGTCACTTTGGCTTTGGTCATCGGAGCTGAGGGGGGGGGGGGTCAGTTTGAGAAAACCCATGTTGAACTCCAAAACACCAGCTCACACACACACGCACTCAGTTAGAAATGCCCTGCCCCTTATGTCTTCGAGCGCAGACAACTAGTTTTATTTGTATCGAAGCACGACCACTCGTACAATTCTGAGGGGATAAACAGTATATAATGTATTCTATAACATTAGTTAAATTGTCTTTGATATCATGTTACAGTGAATTGCGAACACGAAGGACAACTATACACCCAAGGCAGCACAAGACAGGAAGCCTGTAACACATGGTAAGTCTCGAAGGCAGTAGTTTTTTTCTGATTTTAACCGTTGACCTCTCACGTGCACGTCAGAGTAAAACTCGACTCGACTCAATTGTGAGCGGTCCTTGCCAAATATTTGAATTGTCTGTGATCACAATTTAATTTACAATGTATAGTGACTCTACAGATTCCACTATGCTAAATGAGCATAAATAAATTCCAAAATCATATCGTATTTTTTGTGGTAATTTTGTATTTAACTATTTATGTTCTGAATATTCATTTAGTTTGTCTTTCTCTCACTAGCACTTGCTCAAATGGTGTATGGGCGTGTACGCAGAGGATATGCCTGCCAGGTAATAATATTTGTAAATTGTATTGTATCCTGTCAGTAACAATGTGATCATGACGTAAAAAAATGATCCAGCACAAGTATATGTAGTGTATATGATACTGAAAGATATCGCATTTAACATCATTTTTCTTAGAAGTTAGGTTTTTAATGTCTGACTATCCTTAAATCATGATAAAAACCGAACCTGTCATATTTCCTACAATTTCTGGTTTGTCTTGCCAGGGAAGTAATTAAGATATTCGCGTTGGTAATGTTGTGATTGCTATTCATTTTCGACTAGATCTGCCATTCAGAAATGTACCACTTACGCCACGTGGCACTTGTTCGAAAATATCCATTAAGATTTGCAATTGAGTGTTATTCATATCTTTGTCACATCCCGAATTGATCCTTTTATCTCCTTTATCATTTTATTATAACATTTCTGTTTTCGCTTTGTTTTATTTCTTATTCTAAATTACAGCTAGTAACGTTTTGGTGTGTGTTTGTTAGTGCCATAGTATACTTTCAGACATTTTAATTCATCACATCTTTGCAGGCAGGCTTTGTAGACAACCACGTTATGCAAATAAGTTATTACATTGATATTAATATAAATAACATACGAATTTGTAAAAAAGATTAGGTATATTTTGTTTCCATCCATGTTTTAATTCAACGTGTGTGCTTCATATATTGTACACTAGTTTGTAGGTTGGTAGTATAGTCTTACTTGTTAATAATACATTACTATTACCAGCATTTTATGTTAACAATTGAATCGACATTGATCAAATTACAGCTGACTGTACGGATCCTGGTACACCATTGAATGGTCAGCAAAAGGGTTCACCAACATTCAAACACGGAACAAATGCCACCTTTTCATGTAACACCAATTTTACTCTTGTTGGTGTGGCAACTATAACATGTATGGATGGAACTTGGAGTGATGAAAAACCAACATGTCACGGTAAGTTTAATTCTCTCCATGCAAACATTTGAAAAATATTGGCTAACAAACAGATGTTTAGGATATACCTATGAATATATTTATTTTTAGATGTTATTTCCCAATATTTCTCTTCGTTCAGTCAACTAAGATGCCTTTGTCTCTATGAGATGCCAGACTCGTCGTGACAACCCTCAGGTCACGAGTATTGTCCGGCTGAATGAAGACAAAATATCGGAAAATAACATAATTATACCAGTGCCAGTAACATGAAGGAAAAATCAAGGAAACTAATGGTAGTTTTGAACGTTTTGATTCACATTTCAAAAAACAGTAGAACCAGGAACGTAGACACGCATTGTTGTGACATAGACGCTCGTTGTCCTTATACAGAATGACCAGGGTATACTACTTTTGATAAACTTGGCTTGTGCATGGTATAAATGCATATATACTACAGCTATGCTCATGAGTGTAATAAAAATAAAGTTTTTTTTTCAGGATTATGGATGTTTATTACTAAATCTTGCTATGAACCCATAAAATGTTTAATATATTTGTCCAATATGTATACATAGATGGAATGTCTGGTTTATTATTGGTATAAATTATATTTAAATACGGAGTTGTTTTTCTTTTTTCTATGATATTACTTAATTGTTATAATAATAATAATACGTCTACCAAAAATTGTCGTTTATTTTACAGCTGACTGTATGGATCCTGGCACACCAACGAGTGGTGAGCAAGATGATTCACCAACTTTCGAACACGGAACAAATGTTACCTTTTCATGCAATACTAATTATACTCTTGTTGGTGTAACAATTAGGACATGTATGGATGGAAATTGGAGTGATGAAAACCCAACATGTTACGGTCAGTTCAATTCTCATCTTGGAAATATTTGAAAAACACTGGCAAACAAACAGATTTGTAGTCTATATGTAAAATATATGCGCATAACTAATACAGCTATACACATGAGAGTATGATGATTATAAGCTATTGTTAAATCTTGCCTTTCTTCCTATGAACTCATTAAACATTATTTAAATACATTTGTCAAATCTCTGTAACAATTATAACATGTATGGATGGACACTGGAGTGATGAAAACCCAACATGTCTCAATCAGTTAAATTCTCTTCATGCAAAGATATGAAAAGTAACAAACAGATATGTAGTATATAGGTATAAACATATTTATATAGTGAAGAATAACATAATTATACCAGTACCAGGAATATCAAAGAAATATCCGGGGAAATAATGGTGATTTTGAACACAGCAGAACCAGTGACGTAGACACACATTGCTGTGACATAGACGCCCGTTGTCGTGACGTAGAGCGATCATTTTTTTTGTTACACTTGGCTCGTGCATTGTAGCAATACGTCATCAGACTTATGAGGAATGTTGGACATATATCATACGCCTTAGAGAATTAGTTGAGGAAATTAATATGCTGGTATGATTGAATAATATGAAATATATTTATAAAAATTGACGATATTTGTAACAAATTTCAGAAAAAAATGTGTAATAAACCTGCCGAAATGTGTTACAGTAATAAAAGAAGAGTTAAAGAGGTTCCTCCCTGGCATTCAGAAAAATAGAGTTACTCATCATTTTGCGACTTTAACATTTGACCAATTTTTATTACAATTGACGTTCACAGAATGTATTACAAATGTCGTCAGTTTATTACAAATTTCGGCAATTTATTACAAATATCCGTTTATTACAAATGTCGGTTGTATACCCTCCCCCATCTGTATTTTCCACATATGGATATGTGCCACATGACATGCAATATTTATTGAATAAGAATTTCAAACAGTTAGTATTTCGGTATATGGTAATGGCTAGTTGTGTATTAGGTTATTAAATATTCATGTTATCAGAGACAGGGTGTTTAGTCAGACTGACTGTGCAATTCTAGGCTCATATATCCAACGTCTTGGACAAACCAGAGTTTGTTTTAATTTTCTCCAGTAGTGGTTTGGGATAAATTCACTTCACTTGATGTTAGGGAACGATCAGTTTTGACGGCCGGGGGACTAGATTTAAACATACAAGAAAACAAAAATACCAAAAGTAATGTATACTCTTAATAAATAGCAACATTCAATTATATTCATAAGGTGTTATAGTATAAACATGGTATGTTAAAAATATTTAGGGGAGTGTATCTGTGTGTGTGTGTGTGTGTGTGTGTGTGTGTGTGTGTGTGTGTGTGTGTGTGGGTGGGGGTGGGGGCTTTTTGGAAACTGTGGTCTCAACTGAGGGGGTCACTTTGGCTTTGGTCATCGGAGCTGAGGGGGGGGGGGGGTCAGTTTGAGAAAACCCATGTTGAACTCCAAAACACCAGCTCACACACACACGCACTCAGTTAGAAATGCCCTGCCCCTTATGTCTTCGAGCGCAGACAACTAGTTTTATTTGTATCGAAGCACGACCACTCGTACAATTCTGAGGGGATAAACAGTATATAATGTATTCTATAACATTAGTTAAATTGTCTTTGATATCATGTTACAGTGAATTGCGAACACGAAGGACAACTATACACCCAAGGCAGCACAAGACAGGAAGCCTGTAACACATGGTAAGTCTCGAAGGCAGTAGTTTTTTTCTGATTTTAACCGTTGACCTCTCACGTGCACGTCAGAGTAAAACTCGACTCGACTCAATTGTGAGCGGTCCTTGCCAAATATTTGAATTGTCTGTGATCACAATTTAATTTACAATGTATAGTGACTCTACAGATTCCACTATGCTAAATGAGCATAAATAAATTCCAAAATCATATCGTATTTTTTGTGGTAATTTTGTATTTAACTATTTATGTTCTGAATATTCATTTAGTTTGTCTTTCTCTCACTAGCACTTGCTCAAATGGTGTATGGGCGTGTACGCAGAGGATATGCCTGCCAGGTAATAATATTTGTAAATTGTATTGTATCCTGTCAGTAACAATGTGATCATGACGTAAAAAAATGATCCAGCACAAGTATATGTAGTGTATATGATACTGAAAGATATCGCATTTAACATCATTTTTCTTAGAAGTTAGGTTTTTAATGTCTGACTATCCTTAAATCATGATAAAAACCGAACCTGTCATATTTCCTACAATTTCTGGTTTGTCTTGCCAGGGAAGTAATTAAGATATTCGCGTTGGTAATGTTGTGATTGCTATTCATTTTCGACTAGATCTGCCATTCAGAAATGTACCACTTACGCCACGTGGCACTTGTTCGAAAATATCCATTAAGATTTGCAATTGAGTGTTATTCATATCTTTGTCACATCCCGAATTGATCCTTTTATCTCCTTTATCATTTTATTATAACATTTCTGTTTTCGCTTTGTTTTATTTCTTATTCTAAATTACAGCTAGTAACGTTTTGGTGTGTGTTTGTTAGTGCCATAGTATACTTTCAGACATTTTAATTCATCACATCTTTGCAGGCAGGCTTTGTAGACAACCACGTTATGCAAATAAGTTATTACATTGATATTAATATAAATAACATACGAATTTGTAAAAAAGATTAGGTATATTTTGTTTCCATCCATGTTTTAATTCAACGTGTGTGCTTCATATATTGTACACTAGTTTGTAGGTTGGTAGTATAGTCTTACTTGTTAATAATACATTACTATTACCAGCATTTTATGTTAACAATTGAATCGACATTGATCAAATTACAGCTGACTGTACGGATCCTGGTACACCATTGAATGGTCAGCAAAAGGGTTCACCAACATTCAAACACGGAACAAATGCCACCTTTTCATGTAACACCAATTTTACTCTTGTTGGTGTGGCAACTATAACATGTATGGATGGAACTTGGAGTGATGAAAAACCAACATGTCACGGTAAGTTTAATTCTCTCCATGCAAACATTTGAAAAATATTGGCTAACAAACAGATGTTTAGGATATACCTATGAATATATTTATTTTTAGATGTTATTTCCCAATATTTCTCTTCGTTCAGTCAACTAAGATGCCTTTGTCTCTATGAGATGCCAGACTCGTCGTGACAACCCTCAGGTCACGAGTATTGTCCGGCTGAATGAAGACAAAATATCGGAAAATAACATAATTATACCAGTGCCAGTAACATGAAGGAAAAATCAAGGAAACTAATGGTAGTTTTGAACGTTTTGATTCACATTTCAAAAAACAGTAGAACCAGGAACGTAGACACGCATTGTTGTGACATAGACGCTCGTTGTCCTTATACAGAATGACCAGGGTATACTACTTTTGATAAACTTGGCTTGTGCATGGTATAAATGCATATATACTACAGCTATGCTCATGAGTGTAATAAAAATAAAGTTTTTTTTTTCAGGATTATGGATGTTTATTACTAAATCTTGCTATGAACCCATAAAATGTTTAATATATTTGTCCAATATGTATACATAGATGGAATGTCTGGTTTATTATTGGTATAAATTATATTTAAATACGGAGTTGTTTTTCTTTTTTCTATGATATTACTTAATTGTTATAATAATAATAATACGTCTACCAAAAATTGTCGTTTATTTTACAGCTGACTGTATGGATCCTGGCACACCAACGAGTGGTGAGCAAGATGATTCACCAACTTTCAAACACGGAACAAATGTTACCTTTTCATGCAATACTAATTATACTCTTGTTGGTGTAACAATTAGGACATGTATGGATGGAAATTGGAGTGATGAAAACCCAACATGTTACGGTCAGTTCAATTCTCATCTTGGAAATATTTGAAAAACACTGGCAAACAAACAGATTTGTAGTCTATATGTAAAATATATGCGCATAACTAATACAGCTATACACATGAGAGTATGATGATTATAAGCTATTGTTAAATCTTGCCTTTCTTCCTATGAACTCATTAAACATTATTTAAATACATTTGTCAAATCTCTGTAACAATTATAACATGTATGGATGGACACTGGAGTGATGAAAACCCAACATGTCTCAATCAGTTAAATTCTCTTCATGCAAAGATATGAAAAGTAACAAACAGATATGTAGTATATAGGTATAAACATATTTATATAGTGAAGAATAACATAATTATACCAGTACCAGGTATATCAAAGAAATATTAGGGGAAATAATGGTGATTTTGAACACAGCAGAACCAGTGACGTAGACACACATTGCTGTGACATAGACGCCCGTTGTCGTGACGTAGAGCGATCATTTTTTTTGTTACACTTGGCTCGTTCATTGTAGCAATACGTCATCAGACTTATGAGGAATGTTGGACATATATCATACGCCTTAGAGAATTAGTTGAGGAAATTAATATGCTGGTATGATTGAATAATATGAAATATATTTATAAAAATTGACGATATTTGTAACAAATTTCAGAAAAAAATGTGTAATAAACCTGCCGAAATGTGTTACAGTAATAAAAGAAGAGTTAAAGAGGTTCCTCCCTGGCATTCAGAAAAATAGAGTTACTCATCATTTGGCGACTTTAACATTTGACCAATTTTTATTACAATTGACGTTCACAGAATGTATTACAAATGTCGTCAGTTTATTACAAATTTCGGCAATTTATTACAAATATCCGTTTATTACAAATGTCGGTTGTATACCCTCCCCCATCTGTATTTTCCACATATGGATATGTGCCACATGACATGCAATATTTATTGAATAAGAATTTCAAACAGTTAGTATTTCGGTATATGGTAATGGCTAGTTGTGTATTAGGTTATTAAATATTCATGTTATCAGAGACAGGGTGTTTAGTCAGACTGACTGTGCAATTCTAGGCTCATATATCCAACGTCTTGGACAAACCAGAGTTTGTTTTAATTTTCTCCAGTAGTGGTTTGGGATAAATTCACTTCACTTGATGTTAGGGAGCGATCAGTTTTTACGGCCGGGGGACTAGATTTAAACATACAAGAAAACAAAAATACCAAAAGTAATGTATACTCTTAATAAATAGCAACATTCAATTATATTCATAAGGTGTTATAGTATAAACATGGTATGTTAAAAATATTTAGGGGAGTGTATCTGTGTGTGTGTGTGTGTGTGTGTGTGTGTGTGTGTGTGTGTGTGTGTGTGTGTGTGGGTGGGGGCTTTTTGGAAACTGTGGTCTCAACTGAGGGGGTCACTTTGGCTTTGGTCATCGGAGCTGAGGGGGGGGGGTCAGTTTGAGAAAACCCATGTTGAACTCCAAAACACCAGCTCACACACACACGCACTCAGTTAGAAATGCCCTGCCCCTTATGTCTTCGAGCGCAGACAACTAGTTTTATTTGTATCGAAGCACGACCACTCGTACAATTCTGAGGGGATAAACAGTATATAATGTATTCTATAACATTAGTTACATTGTCTTTGATATCATGTTACAGTGAATTGCGAACACGAAGGACAACTATACACCCAAGGCAGCACAAGACAGGAAGCCTGTAACACATGGTAAGTCTCGAAGGCAGTAGTTTTTTTCTGATTTTAACCGTTGACCTCTCACGTGCACGTCAGAGTAAAACTCGACTCGACTCAATTGTGAGCGGTCCTTGCCAAATATTTGAATTGTCTGTGATCACAATTTAATTTACAATGTATAGTGACTCTACAGATTCCACTATGCTAAATGAGCATAAATAAATTCCAAAATCATATCGTATTTTTTGTGGTAATTTTGTATTTAACTATTTATGTTCTGAATATTCATTTAGTTTGTCTTTCTCTCACTAGCACTTGCTCAAATGGTTTATGGGCGTGTACGCAGAGGATGTGCCTGCCAGGTAATAATATTTGTAAATTGTATTGTATCCTGTCAGTAACAATGTGATCATGACGTAAAAAAATGATCCAGCACAAGTATATGTAGTGTATATGATACTGAAAGATATCGCATTTAACATCATTTTTCTTAGAAGTTAGGTTTTTAATGTCTGACTATCCTTAAATCATGATAAAAACCGAACCTGTCATATTTCCTACAATTTCTGGTTTGTCTTGCCAGGGAAGTAATTAAGATATTCGCGTTGGTAATGTTGTGATTGCTATTCATTTTCGACTAGATCTGCCATTCAGAAATGTACCACTTACGCCACGTGGCACTTGTTCGAAAATATCCATTAAAATTTGCAATTGAGTGTTATTCATATCTTTGTCACATCCCGAATTGATCCTTTTATCTCCTTTATCATTTTATTATAACATTTCTGTTTTCGCTTTGTTTTATTTCTTATTCTAAATTACAGCTAGTAACGTTTTGGTGTGTGTTTGTTAGTGCCATAGTATACTTTCAGACATTTTAATTCATCACATCTTTGCAGGCAGGCTTTGTAGACAACCACGTTATGCAAATAAGTTATTACATTGATATTAATATAAATAACATACGAATTTGTAAAAAAGATTAGGTATATTTTGTTTCCATCCATGTTTTAATTCAACGTGTGTGCTTCATATATTGTACACTAGTTTGTAGGTTGGTAGTATAGTCTTACTTGTTAATAATACATTACTATTACCAGCATTTTATGTTAACAATTGAATCGACATTGATCAAATTACAGCTGACTGTACGGATCCTGGTACACCATTGAATGGTCAGCAAAATGGTTCACCAACATTCAAACACGGAACAAATGCCACCTTTTCATGTAACACCAATTTTACTCTTGTTGGTGTGGCAACTATAACATGTATGGATGGAACTTGGAGTGATGAAAAACCAACATGTCACGGTAAGTTTAATTCTCTCCATGCAAACATTTGAAAAATATTGGCTAACAAACAGATGTTTAGGATATACCTATGAATATATTTATTTTTAGATGTTATTTCCCAATATTTCTCTTCGTTCAGTCAACTAAGATGCCTTTGTCCCTATGAGATGCTAGACTCGTCGTGACAACCCTCAGGTCACGAGTATTGTCCGGCTGAATGAAGACAAAATATTGGAAAATAACATAATTATACCAGTGCCAGTAACATGAAAGAAAAATCAAGGAAACTAATGGTAGTTTTGAACGTTTTGATTCACATTTCAAAAAACAGCAGAACCAGGAACGTAGACACGCATTGTTGTGACATAGACGCTCGTTCTCCTGATGCAGAACGACCAGGGTATACTACTTTTGATAAACTTGGCTTGTGCATGGTATAAATGCATATATACTACAGCTATGCTCATGAGTGTAATAAAAATAAAGTGTTTTTTTCAGGATTATGGATATTTATTACTAAATCTTGCTATGAACCCATAAAATGTTTAATAAATTTGTCCAATATCTATACATAGATGGAATGTCTGGTTTATTATTGGTATAAATTATATTTAAATACGAAGTTGTTTTTTCTTTTTTCTATGATATTACTTAATTGTTATAATAATAATACGTCTACCAAAAACTATCGTTTATTTTACAGCTGACTGTATGGATCCTGGCACACCAACGAGTGGTGAGCAAGATGATTCACCAACTTTCGAACACGGAACAAATGTCACCTTTTCATGCAATACTAATTATACTCTTGTTGGTGTAACAATTAGGACATGTATGGATGGAAATTGGAGTGATGAAAACCCAACATGTTACGGTCAGTTCAATTCTCATCTTGGAAATATTTGAAAAACACTGGGAAACAAACAGATTTGTAGTCTATATGTAAAATATATGCGCATAACTAATACAGCTATACCCATGAGAGTATGATGATTATAAGCTATTGTTAAATCTTGCCTTTCTTCCTATGAACTCATTAAACATTATTTAAATACATTTGTCAAATCTCTGTAACAATTATAACATGTATGGATGGACACTGGAGTGATGAAAACCCAACATGTCTCAATCAGTTAAATTCTCTTCATGTAAACATTTGAAAAGTAACAAACAGATATGTAGTATATACGTATAGACATATTTATATAGTGAAGAATAACATAATTATACCAGTACCAGGAATATCAAAGATATATCCGGGGAAATAATGGTGATTTTGAACACAGCAGAACCAGTGACGTAGACACACATTGCTGTGACATAGACGCGATTTGTCGTGACGTAGAGCGACCAGGGTATATATTCCGTATTTTTTGTTACACTTGGCTCGTGCATTGTAGCAATACATCATCGGACTTATGAGGCATGTTGGACATATATCATACGCCTTATAGAATTAGTTGACGAAATTAATATGCTAGTATGATTGAAAAATATGCAATATATTTATAAAAATTGATGATATTTGTAATAAATTTCAGAAAAAAATGTGTAATAAACCTGCCGAAATGTGTTACAGTAATAAAAGAAAAGTTAAGGAGGTTCCTCCCTGGCACTCAGAGAAATAGAGTTACTCATCATTTGATGACTCTATGTCGGTTGTATACCCTCCCCCATCTGAATTTTCCACATATGCATATGTGTCACGTGACATGCAATATTTATTGATTAAGAATTTCAAACAGTTAGTATTTCGGTATATGGTAATGGCTAATTGTGTATTAGGTTATTAAATATTCATGTTATCAGAGACAGGGTGTTTAGTCAGACTGACTGTAAATATTCATGTTATCAGAGAGAGGGTGTTTAGTCAGACTGACTGTAAATATTCATGTTATCAGAGACAGGGTGTTTAGTCAGACTGACTGTAAATATTCATGTTATCAGAGACAGGGTGTTTAGCTAGACTGACTGTAAATATTCATGTTATCAGAGACAGGGTGTTTAGTCAGACTGACTGTAAATATTCATGTTATCAGAGACAGGGTGTTTAGCCAGACTGACTGTAAATATTCATGTTATCAGAGACAGTGTGTTTAGTCAGACTGACTGTAAATATTCATGTTATCAGAGACAGGGTGTTTAGCCAGACTGACTGTAAATATTCATGTTATCAGAGACAGGGTGTTTAGTCTGACTGACTGTAAATATTCATGTTATCAGAGACAGGGTGTTTAGTCAGACTGACTGTAAATATTCATGTTATCAGAGACAGGGTGCTTAGCCAGACTGACTGTAAATATTCATGTTATCAGAGACAGGGTGACTGACTGTACAATACTAGGCTTATATATCCAACGTCTTGGACAAACCAGAGTTTGTTTCAATTTTCTCCAGTAGTGGTTTGGGATAAATTCACTTCACTTGATGTTAGGGAGCGATCAGTTTTTACGGCCTGGGGAGATTCCCTGACGATATTACGTTTTCCATAGACTTTAGATTTAAACATACAAGAAAACAAAAATACCAAAAGTAAAGTTTTCTCTTAATAAATAGCAACATTCAATGATATTCATATAGTGTTATAGTAACATGGTATGTTAAAAATATACAGGGGAGTGTATCTGTGTGTGTGTGTGTATGTGTGTGTGTGTGTGTGTGTGTGTGTGTGTGTGTGTGTCTGTATGTGTGTGTGTGGGCAGGGGTGGGGGCTTTTTGGAAAACGTGGTCTTTACTGAGGGGGTCACTTTGTCTTTGGTCATCGGAGCTGAGGGGGGGGGGGTCAGTTTGAGAAAACCCATGTTCAACTCCAAAGCACCACCCCCCCATTCAGTTAGAAATGCGCTGCCCCCTTATATCTTCGAGCGCAGAAGACTAGTTTTATTTGTATTGAAGCACGACCACTCGTACGATTCTGAGAGGATAAACAGTATATAATGTGTGCTATAACATTAGTTAAATTGTCTTTGATATCATGTTACAGTGAATTGCGAACACGAAGGACAGCTATACACCCAAGGCAACACAAGACAGGAAGACTGTAACACATGGTAAGTCTCGAAGGCAGTCGTCTTTTTCTGATTTTAACCGTTGACCTCACGTGCACGTTATAGTAAAACTAGACTCGACTCAATTGTGCGCGGTCCTAGCCAAATATTTGAATTGTCTGTGATCACAATTTAATTTACAATGTATAGCGACTTGACAGGTTCCACTATGCTATTAAATGAGCTTAAATAAATTCCAAAATCATATCGTATTTTTTGTGGTAATTATGTATTTAATATTTAAATTCTGTACTGAATACTCATATAGTTTGTCTTTCTCTCACTAGCACTTGCTCAAATGGTGTATGGGCGTGTACGCAGAGGATATGCCTGCCAGGTAATACCATTTGTAAATTGTATTGTATCCTGTCAGTAACAATGTGATCATGACGTAAACAATGATCCAGCACGAGTATATGTAGTGTATATGATACTGAAAGATATCGCATTTAACATCATTTTTCTTAGAAGTTAGTTTGATGTTTGGTAGTATTTGGTAGTATCACGGTTCCTGAAATGTAAATTTATTCGGATCATAAACACGATTGGTGTCAATATTTTCTGATAACACTTGATTCGAATTTGGACATATTACAGCTGAAAATTCTGGCCCACAAACAGATGCATAGTTCAAGTATAAATAAATGCATATAAATATTACAGCTGTACTCATGGGCGTAAAGGATTTACTTGGATTATGAATGTTTCGTATCAATATTCGTTGTCTATCATAACATATTTAATAGATTCGTGTTATATCTAAACATAGAACTCCATATATACTATTTGTATACTTATGTTTGTATATTACATAAACATTGACAAAGGTTCTTTTATTTTGCTGTGTTGTACTGTACTGTACTGTGTTGTACTGTACTGTACTGTACTGTACTGTACTATACGGCACTGTACTGTACTGTACTGTACTGTAATGAACAATACTATACTATGCAATACAATGCTATGCTATACTATACTATACTATACTATACTATACTATAATATACTATACTATAATATACTATTCTATACTATACGATACTATACTATACTATACGATACTATACTATGCTATACTATACTAGACTAGACTAGACTAGACTAGACTATACTATACTATACTATACTGTGGTGGTGGTGGTGGTGGTGGTAGTTACAATAATGTTGTTTGTGTTGTTGATGTTGCGTTTGATTGTGTTGTTGTTGTTGTTGTTGTTGTTATGAGATTAACTGAAAGTAAAGGAAAGTGGTTTCCCATGTACACTAATATAATAATGAGTTGTATAATGTATATCATTTTCCACTGTAATTACTTTTTCTCCAACAGATATTGATGAATGTACTACCACTGACAACCGATACAATCATCGCTGTGATTCTAAGGCAAATTGTTTGAATACTCCAGGATCTTATGACTGTGTATGTAGTACTGGCTTTGTAGGAAATGGTTTGGAAGAATGCCTTGATAACAATGAATGTTTCGATGATCCATGTGACTCCGCAGCTGAATGCCATAATACCCAAGGATCTTACATATGTCTTTGTAAAGAAGGTTATATTATAACTGATGATGGTTGCGAAGGTATGACAATGGTAGATAGATGACTGGGATACACACACACACACACACACACACACACACACACACACACACACATATACCAAAACTCAAAGTATTGTATATTTGTAACGAGCTAAACATGGGCGTATGAGTGTCCATGTCATTACATGCACGGGCGATAGCTTTATCTGTCATTCTGAAGTGGCTGTGCATTCAACCTCATTCATTGCGCGCTCTCTCTCTCTCTCTCTCTCTCTCTCTCTCTCTCTCTCTCTCTCTCTCTCTCTCTCTCTCTCTCTCTCTCTCTCTCTCTCTCTCTCTCTCTCTCTCTCTCTCTCTCTCTCTCTCTCTCTCTCTCTCTCTCTCTCTCTCTCTCTCTCTCTCTCTCTCTCTCAATTCTAGGGTGATTATATCCACATGAGTAATGCACTGCTATCATACATATGTTGTCTACCTCATGAAACAATAATAATTTTAGTTTATTGTTTATTTACTTATAGCGTAATTTTCTTAGTAATATGTGACTATGGAATACATAATTATGGTGTATTGTAGAGTCTGAATTGATAAATTACTAACAACAGATAAATATTTAATAGGCTATAGTTTTTGTTAATTGTTGTTATTTTGATTTTATGTTCCCTTTGTTTTATCTTGTGAATAAAAACACAGATGTCGATGAATGTTTGAGCTCACCATGTAAGCAGAAGGAGCAGTGTATCAATACACCTGGTAGTTATATCTGTCCATGTGCACCTGGGTATTACGAAGATGTAAATAACCAATGCAAAGGTTTGTCAATCATTTACTATAATTTTGCTATTGTTGTTATGAGGTTATGCGTAAGTAGGTGAGAGATGGATGGCATGAATGAGCAGCCATACATAAATGAGACAAAAGCGGTGATTAAGATAAAGACATACTGAGAGACATACATACAGACAGACAGATAGGCAGGCAAGCAGACAGGCACGAACACATGCATGCATGCATGCATGCATGCAAGCATGCATACACATACATACATACATACATACATACATACATACATACATACATACATACATACATACATACACACACATACATACATACATACATACATACATACATACATACATACATACATACACACACATACTTACTTACATACATACATACATACATACATACATACATACATACATACACACACATACTTACTTACATACATACATACATACATACATACATACATACATACATACATACATACACACACATACTTACTTACATACTTACATACATACATACATACATACATACATACATACATACATACATACAGAGAATATGATTTTAAAAAACCCCGATATTTTCTTCTTTTCACAGCGGCTCTTTCATTTGACACTACCCTAACGATATCGTCTGTAGGATCAATGGATCTCTCACAAATAAACAATGACCTGCTTAATCCATCATCTACAACATTCAAGGAAGTTACCGATGTTATCATAGAAGATGTGAGTATCATTACATTCTTTATTTATGTGGTTGGATGTACAGATGGTGGATGGATGGAAGACATAACAGCAGATGAAACACATGCGCATGAGCAAGATGTATTGTTCTACATTCGTAATATTAAATTCCCATATGTATTGTTGTATTGCCATTCGAATTTCATTCTTACATTGAACTAAAGCTTGCACCCAATGTCCTAAAGTGGCTAAATGGGTGAGAATTTGGGTTTTGATATCTTAAATGTATCTCATAAGACAATTTTCTCATGGCTTCCTACTTGTGAAATGAACATGAAACAGCAAAGTCCTTGTTTGTAACGCAATAAATGACAAAAAAGCTGTGTTTGTAAAAACTTTTTTTTAACAAATTAAAAAATAAATTGTACGGACAATAACAACCTTTTTTTTTTTTTTTTTACATTTTTTTCTTAGATTTTTTGCAGTGTATGGAGTCACAAAACACGTACGTGGTTTATGTTGTTTCACGTTCATTTTCAAGTACCAAGCCATGATAAAATTGTTTTACAAATTAAAAATCAAACATAAATACCACATTTATTTGGATTTTTTTGTCTTATTTGATCTCAGATTGGTAGTTTGTTCACCTCATCGAGTTTGGCACAACATTACCTTAGTACAACTGTACAGAAGTTTGAGTTTTCGGACAACGGTGCTGTCACTCACTGTGTGATGAATTACAAAGCTAATTCAGGGGTGACCCTTAGTGACGTCACTACAGCACTGAACAGTGGACTTGAAGAAGATGGTGTACTGATAGGAGATCAGACAAGAATCGTTAAAGACTCGTTCACAATATCAAGAACAGGTAATGACAGTGACAATTTGTTAAAATAATCAACTATTTGAAAGAAGTACACGCCCTCAATGTTTATATAAATGTGAAACTAATTACAGTAACTTTTACATTACCGTGCAGCTTTTCCGTTTGATACAACCACGCAGAAACCAACAATAAACTGCATATGCCACACTTCAATAGGAAGATTGCATTTTTGCTACATTTAGTCCAAATGAAATCAACCATTTCAATGTGTTGCAACTCCTTGAAGACATTCGGACGTCATTGTTTTTCTTCGTATCGATCACCTAATGAAGGTTGCATAAAATGTGGTGATTATTTTATGTGTGTATGGCGGTATGTGTAGTTCATTTCACTTAGACAAAATGTAGCAAGAAACTGTACTCATTCAATCTTGCTATATTATAGTGTAGCATGTGCAGTTTCTTGTTGGTGTCTGCGTGGTTGTATCAAACAGAAAAGCTGAACGGTATTGTGAAATTTGCTGTAGCCAATCTAGTGCAGAGTGAACATTACAAGCAATTCCACCATGAAGCATGCATAATAAATGAGCTTTCGCAAGCAGATAAAAAATTGTGTGTTATACATGTGGCGGTCGGTTGCCGATCGGGGGCCCGGAGGCGCTTTGTGTCCCAACCGCTCGACCAGTTTGCGCCTCGTGTTATCACTGCACACACACTAGGCTCTCATACAACAACAACACGAGACTGTTCGTTTGAATTGTGATCGACACTTTGCTGGTTTAATTCATCATCACCATCTACAACATGATGGGGAGGCGAAAGGTCAAGAGAGTAACAACTTTACAATAAAATACTAAAATAAAAAGTTACAAGCTCATCAAAACTTGAAATACATCTATGACGCAATGCTAAATACAGGCGACTATGACAGTTCAATCACAGATGTTTCAATGTCTCAAAAAGTAGTAAAATCGAAATGAAAACTGTCAAAACTTCACTAGGATATCAATACATATGTCATCTTTCGTTTGGCATACATCAAGAGTCTGGATGCTTTGGATTACTACACAAATTGAATAGTTTTTCTGAAGACATGAAATCACTTACCTACAACATGATGGGGAGGCGAAAGGTCAAGAGGTCAAGACGAACATCGCCCTCTCACACATGAAGTGAATTACTTTTGTCTTTACTATATGCGCAAAGGTATAAAGCTTACAACATAAATATAAATTAACAACACTACTACAAGGTTCTAAGAACCTGGGTCACATACATATAAAATTAATTGTTTAATTACCTAAATTTTAATTTCTCTCTTTTTTTTTTTTTTATAGTTATCGATCATTGTGCATTTGGAACGCATAACTGCAACAAAGCAGAAAAATGTATTTTTACAGCTGATGACAAGTTTAAATGTGAATGTGCATCTGGATATTCAACAGAGAAATCAAGACCTTGCACGAGTAAGTTTACACGCCGTGTTTGTTTATATGGGCAAATGAGTGTATTATGTATGCACATATGTATAGATGGATGGGTAAGTGGACAGGGCGATTTGGTTTAGGGGTCGTGTGTGTGTGTGTGTGTGTGTGTGTGTGTGTGTGTGTGTGTGTGTGTGTGTGTGTGTGTGTGTGTGTGTATGTATGTATGTATGTATGTATGTGTGTATGTATGCATGTATGTGTGTGCGGGTGTGCGTGCGTGCATGCGTGCGTGCGTGCATGTATGTATGTATGTATGTATGCATGCATGCATGCATGCATGCATGCATGTATGCATGTATGTATGTATGTATGTATGTATGTATGTATGTGTGTGTATGTATGTATGTATGTATGTATGTATGTATGTATGTATGTATGTGGTATGTATGTATGTATGTATGTATGTATGTATGTATGTATGTGTGTGTGTGTATGTATGTATGTATGTATGTATGTATGTATGTATGTATGTATGTATGTATGTATGCATGTATGTATGTGTGTATGTATGTATGTATGTATGTATGTATGTATGTGTGTATGTATGTATGTATGTATGTATGTATGTATGTATGTGTGTATGTATGTATGTATGCATGTATGTATGTGTGTATGTATGTATGTATGTATGTATGTATGTATGTATGTGTGTATGTACATTCACATATTCTCTCAGTGTTACTCTAGTTGTAGTTGCATTACATTATGTCACTACATTTTTGTTTTATTTCAGACATAGATGAATGCAATACTGGTGCTGCATCATGTGATCCCCTGACAGAAAACTGTCTTGATACTGAGGGTAGTTATAAGTGTGTATGTATCTCCCAATTCTTCAAACTGGATGACGAATGTAAACGTAAGTATATAAATGCTTGTACACCGGCGTGGGCGTTACTTGTCAAGCGACAGTGATTAATCGGGCGATCAGCCAATCAGGTGTCCTCAATCTTCCCGCTTCAAAATCCAGGGAGCTGAGAATATGAGAAATACCATACGGGTAATGAAAAGTCCATACCCAGAGTATATTAGACAGACATGGTAATAAAAAGTCAACATCCGGAGTATATTTGACTGTGTGCGCAATATACTCCAACAGGAAGAAGTTTGTAACGCGTGTTTGTTATCAACCAGAACGAGCTGTCAAAATGAATGATCGATGGTGGCGAAAGCCCAACGAAATAAACGTCAATAGCTTGTGTGTGTGAACCTTTCAGTAGCTAAACATGTCTTGTCGAAAGCGACGTTTCGCTCAGTTTACATTTATGAACATGGAGAGTGCAGAGAGTATCCAACTTCATTGATGTATGTAATTCTGACTCCAATGTCAAAAATATCCTCTGAGATAATGCACAGTACAGCAGACACTGTATTTGAGAACTTGTAGTGTGAAGTGAGTGTCTAATTTTGTTTGTGTATGTGTATTAGCTAGAGTGTATACATAGCCCGGAAGATATGCAGACATGCACGATGGCGCAGACACTGTTATTATTATTGTTGTGGTGGTATGATAGCAGTGTATGAGTTATCTCCGGAGTATATTGGATTTCGAAACTCAATACACAACAAAGGAAATTAGCAGGTGTACAAAACAGATACAATCCGACCAATATGCGCCTCGCTACCGCTCGACGCATATTGGTCGGATTGTATCTGTTACTTATTTATTATTAAATGTATTATCAATACACTTTCAATACCACTGTCCATGTATATGCCATTGTGGATTAGGTGAAATTGAAGCTAATGAAGACATTGCACAGTGTTCACTACATAACATCAGATTTTAATCATATTAAGTATGCAACTGATAGATAAAAATCCTATATTTTTGCTGTTTCTTTCTTTAAGAAAACTTCCCTGTGTTTGTGCCTGGGTATATGTCTATGTGTTTGTCATTACACATGTGCGTGCGTGCGTGCGTGCGTGAGTGCGTGAGTGCGTGCGTGCGTGCATGTATGCATGTATGTATGTATGTATGTATGTATGTATGTATGTATGTATGTATGTATATGCGTGTATCATACATGTATGATGTATGTATATATGTATACAAAATTGTTCTCTTTTCGGCCTTTGCAAATAAATATGTAATCATTATGTTATCTGTATATGCATGTTCGTCAGTGCGTGCATCATTTATGTATCACCATTATTATATTTTCCAATTTTCCAATTTTTATTTCTGTTTCCAGCTACAAAATCCTTCAAGGGAACTTTGAAACTAACCAATAAAGAGTATAATACAGATCTCAATGACTCCTCATCTGAAAAATATAGAAGATTGGCATCTCTCTTCATTGAAGGGGTAAGTTGATTGATTAGACGGAAAAGAAACTGTGTGTTCAAGATAACGTGGCCTAAAAATAGCTTAGGCAAGTAGACATTAGATTGTATTTCATAGAAATACAATCGAAATTTAGGTGATTATTTATTCATGGAACGATCGCGCGCTCATTTGCATACGGATGCGTAAAATGGCGTCGGTATTGTGCTGCAACGCGTATACCAAAAGTATGTGCGGAACAATGTATGGACACGGATACATAGGTACTGATATAATATGACAGAACCTTCAACCCTCCATAACGAGTGAGCACCAGTGTGGTGTACTCTTTGCATACAGGTTATGTTTTCGGTATTGCACTGTAGTTGTCAATATAGTATATATGCATGTAAACACTGGCAGTAGTACATATTTAGTAATATATTTGATATGTTCATGTTCTGTTCTGTTCTGTTCTGTTCTGTTCTGTTCTGTTCAGATGCGAATTATCTATTCTGGAAGCCCATCAACACGAGCAGACTACAATGGCTGTGAAATTCTCGGTTTTAAACCTGGAAGTGTGAACGTAGAACACGTGTTACACTTCAAGGAAGACACCTCAATTAAATCGTCTGATGTGGAAAACGTTCTACAAGAAGAATCCCCAGGGAAAATTGATATTACTGGTCAGATTTCATTAGTGTATGACAACGATGATTTAGAACGTACAGGATATGAAGGTGAGACTGGTACATGGTACAATGTAGATCTATAGTGACAGCTGTACTTTTACAACTTGTAAGTGATACTTTCTTTGTACGAGTGAGTGTAACAATGTAACAGACCTGTAAATAAAGTGAATTGTTTATAATTTAATGATTTTACAAAATCTCTACACAGAAAACAAGGACACTGCTTGTAGTCGTGAATCAACGAATGACTGTCATGAGAATGCCACGTGTATCGACAATCTTCCTGGTGGTCGATTCTACTGTGAATGCAAAGACGGCTTTGAAGACCTCGACCCAGCTGGTAGAGGGCGATCGTGCGCTATGAAGGAAGAGCAGGTGCCTGAGGAAACCCAACCAAACGTATTCTTTGCTTTGTCAATAACACTTGGTATCATGGCCTTTTTGATCTTAGTTGGCGTCGTTATGATTATGATGTTTTACTGTCGGAAAATGGGCAAAAGTCCGTCTAAGTCGAGAGAGATGTCGTACTGGAATACTATGCATTACCCAAGAGAACGAGCCAGTGATTGGATGGAGGAAGATGACGTCATCAGTAGAGCTAGTAGCGTTGAAACCTCTGACAAGATGGAACATTTGGCGAGAGTAATGGACAGGGCAGGAAGAGCAGAGGTATAGTACTTTATATTGTATTGAGACCATCAAATGGTGTTCCTGTGAAAGTTTTCATGCAAAGCCAGAAATAACAATATACTTTATAAAAAAAACACAATAGCATGTATCTCAGACGTAGGTTCATGGGACACTTTTATCTATATGTGGAAGTTATTATGTATCAGTAACAGTCGATTTGATCGTATAATGCACGCAGTAGGGCACTTGCAATCCAGACTGAGCATGCTCAGATGTAAAGGACTGTGGGATTATCTGTGGTTATCATAATACCTAATCTGGAGCTACCGATAAAATAAACCTCCCATAAAGGTCAGGGTGACTATGAATTGATTATTTGTGGTTACGAACAATGTAACAATATTGTTTACAATACTAATTGATTAGCATGTATTATCCCATTTCCCATGATGCAACATTCAACATGGCGGGTTTGCAAGTTCCCTACTAGATGTTATCCCCCTACATTTTGCTTTGTGCACCCAAGGAAAATATGAGTGACCTAAAGGGCCTTTGTCACTACGAGAACACTTAGGTCACGTGTATTTTCCAGGTGAATGAAGAAAAGCATTGGAACATAAAATATTCATACCAGGGCCAGTAATGTCAGAGAAATATCGGGGAAAGTAATGGTAATTTTGAATGTTTTGACCCACATTTCGAACACAACAGAAACATCGATTTAGACGCCCATTGTCGTGATGTGTGATGTGGTGGTGTAGAACAACCAGAGTATATATTCCATGTTTTTGTTCTAAATGGCTCTTGCGAGGTACAATATAAATACTGTATGCAGGTCGGAGTTGAATCTGTAAACAGAGTTATGGGATCTGGGGACTGCTGTGGCGTTGACACTTTGACAAGTTACTGACACTAATAGTTAAATTGTATATCTTTGCATGAAACTATCCTCATTACTGATTACAACAAACAAGGAAACGCACTGGTGTTTTTTCGCGAACTGTACCATGGACTTGATCTTAATATTAACCCTTACAAAACAAGTGTAGAAGGGATATGATGAATACATTAGAATGGTTTTATTTAAATATTCATATTTCAATAACTCAAGCATTTTTGTTAGAAGAATTTCCAAACAAACAAACAAACAAACAAACAAACAAACAAACAAACACACAAACAAGCATACACACAAACAAACAAATAAACAAACAAACAATTCGATGCATTACTTTGCACGAATACAACATCAGAATGGAGTCATGATGTTTGGATGGCAACAGTGCTTGATAAAATAAATTGGTGGTTCGAACATACCCTATGCATTTTGTTTCTGGGTGACTCAAGTTCCTGGGCAATAATTTAACCACGGTTGTGCGCAAGCGTAAGTGAACCTTGCAATATAATATTTTGGTCAGATAGGGGTTTCCTTATAAACGTTTTCATCATATGCTCTAACAGAGGCTGCAATAAATTGCTTTGGAAGTTGAGGTAGTGTAATGGGTTGCTGTGTTCATACTGGTTGACAAGATGTGATACACTCTTGGAGCATTGTGGCACAGAGTTGTTATAAAAAAACTAACATTATTACAAGCAGGCTTTACAAAATGAAAATCAACATCTAGATATTATTCCCCAATCCCCTTTCTTCCTTCAGCCAAGGAAAATACGACTGATCTATCACTTTATCACTGTGAGTCGATAGTCGAGTAGTGACAACCCTTATGTCACGAGTATTATCCGTCTGAATGAAGAAAAATTGGGGAATAATGAATTATATCATCGCCGGTAAAATTTAAAAATCGGGGAAAATAATGGCAATATTGAATGTTTTGACTAATATTTAGAACAGCAGAACCAATGACGCAAACACGCATTGTCATGACATAGACACGCATTGTAGTGACGTAGAACGACCAGAGTATATATTCCATATTTTTTGTTGAACCTGGCTCGTGCATGGTATATATAAAGTGTACCATGTTATAGTGAAAGTGGCCTTTGAATTCCTTGCCGTACCTCACCTCTGTGTCCGTTGTTTTTTGTAGGGATTTAGAATCCAACGACCAGAAGTGTACCAGCCCAGGTCTTCAAGGCAATTTATGAGACCATATGTTGCAACTGGAACCGAGGAAAGAGATGCCAACATGCAAATGGTAAATTTTGGAGATTTACAATGCTTCCTATCAAAGCATGTACATTACTACATCATATTGGAGACCTGGTAGGATAGGGGTAGCAATGTGAATGCTTTAATCATATGCGCTTATAATGAGTGCGATGTATTGTATGCTCCCCAGGGAGTTGAGGAAGTATAAAGGGATATTATACTTCAGTGTAACTATAATTTCAAATTTGTTAATTCTTTGCAGTTACCGGGGTTTTTGGTTAATACATCACTGTGTACATCTAACCATAATGATATCTACCAATAAACTGGGTTTATATAAAAAAATGAATTCGAATATTGCGCGCCGTTCGCTGACGTTATTAGCCGCAGAGTTGTCAATGTTGTGACTACTATAACTAAATCTACATCAATGCATCAGGGCAAGTTCAGTAATGTATCAATATGTTGCAGTACTTCATCGTTCATACTTCGATTGGAAGCACTGCAATGGGAAAAAAGTATTTCAAAATATATTGCCATTGAAATTATTGTCATTACTATTTATGTTGGTACAACTTCATTTTATATTTACATAGCTCAAATATTGAATGTCGACTTTTGATATTTTTAAGCACGTTCTTTTCTTAAAGTTTCTTCATGCTCTTTGCTTTCGAGTGGTACAGGCTGACTTCACAAGATCGTCATTTGCATAACAATACTTGAACAATTCTCCTACCCTTGCACACCTCACAATATCTCTATTTGCATGACAATAACTTGAACTGTCCTACTACCCTTGCACTACTTGTACATTGATACTAAAACAATTATGACAGGTGTCTCAGATGTCAATGCATGCCATGCTTTTATCAGTTTGTTTATCTCCGTGAAAGTTAGACTTATTGTAAATGGCAACATGACTAACTTTCACAGACATAAACAAACGGATAAGAACGTGGCGTGAACATTATATATCAGATGCACCCAAAGTTATCTTGTATCAATATGTGTATGTGATAATGAAATAACTTTTTGGTACCATCAAAGCCGTTCTATTTTAAGTGATTACTAATGGTAAAACGACATTCT
The DNA here is from genome assembly GCF_964340395.1 of Glandiceps talaboti. NCBI lineage: Eukaryota > Metazoa > Hemichordata > Enteropneusta > Spengelidae > Glandiceps > Glandiceps talaboti. Next base: position 13,078,618 of record NC_135567.1, on the reverse strand, counting down.
TATCAACAGCATTTCTGGATGACTCATGCAAGGGTTGTAGTATACTGTTCATGTTCATGCAAGCCAACTGTGCACAGCTCATCGCGGTGGAAGCAAATTTGATAGCTTAATATGGAATGTTTGGAGATTTTAGTATGTGTGTTCTGCGTTATGGGGGCAATCTTGTACCAATTGATGAGACTTACGCCAATTGCTAAATTATTACTAACTCACTTTTCAACATGCTAACATACCAACAAAAGGTATAAAACTCAGCGTATTTTCATTTACAACAAAGTTATGTTGAAACTTCACAGTCTGCCTAATAAATAACAACACTTTCTGCCTTTTGTGTCACAGATCACAGAACGACGTCATGAGTTAGCTACGCTTGACCAGGAGAGGCCATCAGAACTTACATTTGCCCTTCAAAGGAGACAGAACATGATGGAGCAACAAGAAGCGGGGCAACCTTATATGCCTCAGTAATTAGTGCGAGAGAGAGAGAGAGAGAGAGAGAGAGAGAGAGAGAGAGAGAGAGAGAGAGAGAGAGAGAGAGAGAGAGAGAGAGAGAGAGAGAGAGAGAGAGAGAGAGAGAGAGAGAGAGAGAGAGAGAGAGAGAGAGAGAGAGAGGGGGGGATGTACAGATTGACTGGCAGCTAGACACACAAACATGCATACTGACAGTCAGACATAGAGACATACAGATGGACATACATACATACATACATACATACATACATACATACAAAGGAAATGAACGGAGAAATGTATATGTGGAGTTAGATGATTGGGTAGTTACAATTTGAACATCTGCTACTTTAACATTGATAAGCTTAGGAAATCATGGGTAGGGTTGAAATCACAATAATCTCTAACATATTTGGTTTTCTTTAAAAAAAAACATATTCCATTCCATCTTGAGGCACTCAAGAAGATGCTACTATTGATAGCCTGTTGATAAGAGGTGTTATCATTACGCTGCCTGCAAGCGACAGCCATTCTAGTTAAACAGGAATTTACATTTAATAACCTAAACCATGTTTATTAGAAATTTTGTTTTGATTTTTAAATTTTTGAATATGAATGATTACATTTGTGTATGTGATATCAGAAATAATTTGTTAATCAAGAGTTTGGTGTTAACGTTTATACGACGGTCTGACTACTGTCAAAGTTAAATAAAAAATAAAAATAGATGTATTTTAAATGCAACATATTTAAATGACAATTTAATAATAAATGAGAACGTGTATTATGATATGTGAGACATCAAAGCCTTCACTAGCATTATTACTGTATTATGTTCTTTTACACTAAACCGAAAATTATCTTAAAGGCCTGGGATTCAATCCCACGTATTTGCATTAGTATTATATTATCAGCATTATTACTGCATTATGTTCTTTTACACTAGACCGGAAATGATCTTAAAGGTCTGGGATTCAATCCCAGGTTTTTGCATTAGTATTATATTATCAGCATTATTACTGCATTATGTTCTTTTACACTAAACCGGTAATGATCTTAAAGGCCTGGGATTCAATCCCACGTTTTTGCATTAGTATTATATTATCAGCATTATTACTGTATTATCTCCTTTTACACTAAACCGGAAATGATCTTAAATGCCTGGGATTCAATCCCACGTATTTGCATTAGTGTTATATTATCAGCATTGTTACTGTATTATATTCTTTTACACTAAACCGGAAATGATCTTAAATGCCTGGGATTCAATCCCACGTATTTGCATTAGTGTTATATTATCATCATTATTACTGCATTATATTCTTTTACACTAAACCGGAAATGATCTTAAAGGCTTGGGATTCAATCCCAGGTATTTGCATTAGTATTATATTATCAGCATTATTACTGCATTCTGTTCTTTTACACTAAACCGGAAATGGTCTTAAAGGTCAGGGTTTGAATTCCAGTTTATTACATTAGTGTTATATTAAATTATCAGTAGAGCTGTAGGAGTATTCTTTGGCACAGGGTAAATTTTTCTATAGTTCTGTCTGGCAACTGTTTTTCACAACATTTCGTCTAGCTATGTCAAACATCAGAGTTTAATACCATTTAATGTTAATTGAAGACACATTTTTGAGAGTTCATCCATTGAAGATGAAGACATTAATGGCAAAAAGGATAACAAAGAAAGACTACTTTGAGATAAGGGCAAAACTCTATTTTTGGCGGGAAGCCCTTGGGACCCACAATAAAATGTAACCAAGGCTCGTATGATGTGTCTTCCATAACGCTTGCCACTATATGGTAAGGTACAATGTTCATTTTTTGAAAAAGGGTGACGTATATATATATATATATATATATATATATATATATGGTACAGGGTATATATATATATATATATATATATATATATATATATATATATATATATATATATATATATATATATATATATATATATATATATATATATATATATGTATATATGAAGGCACTTTTACTTGCCATAATCTTGGAAAGTTGCCGTTTGCTCTTCTCTGATCTCACAAGAGGTTGGCCTCTTTTCCTGAAAGATTGCTAGGGAAAATATAGATTGCATGGCAAAGAATCCTACTAAAAATTTGTCTTGATATTTCCTCAGAAATAATATTTTCAAAAGGCTTTGGTGACACTTTGCGATAATTATCGGACTGTGCTTTCAATGTAAGAAGTGACATATATGTAGAAAGAGCATTGCGTAAAAATAGATAAATTGTATTTGGTTTTACAGCTCAAAGTGTTGGTTCTTTATCTAAATGACATTTTAATAACTCAGCCATATTATCACTATTATCACTAACCCCTTCAAATATCAATAGAACGATGTTAATCAAACCCAGTGTGACTATTTGTATGTATAGATCTTAAAGTGGCTATATGGAGGTGGATTGTTTATTTATTTTGGATTTTTAATTAATAATAATTTAATCATGGCTTATTACTTGGAAAATCAATGTGAAACAAAATATGTCAAGCCCTTGTTTGTAACTTAATGGATTACAAAAGACTGATAAATGTGTAAAAAGTTTGT
>NC_135567.1:13063090-13070590 GCF_964340395.1 Glandiceps talaboti | reverse complement strand
CACTCACTCACTCACTCACTCACTCACTCACTCACTCACTCACTCACTACTCAGGAATGTTGCTAAGATGGTTCGTCTGTTAAATAATTTGTTTTTACTTACCATCACATCCTTGGCCATCGGCATTCATTGTATAACCACTGCTACAAGAACATGTAAAAGAACCAGCAATATTTGTGCAAATTTCATCACATCCATCATTACCGATAAGGCATTCATTAACATCTAATAACGGACAAAAAAAAATACTTTCAGTTATAAGGAGGTACAGAAACCAGTTTTACAACTTAATGGAGATTTGAAGATGTTTGGTTCAAGTTTAGTCTACCTGTAGATTTGAGAACGACTATCCGTACACTATTCCGCTATCCTAACTGACATTTTTTGAATTTTTGTATTTACGATCAGAAGTGAAGTAATAGTTCTCAAGTCTAGAGGTAGGCTAGCACAAGTTATACATTCAACAAAAATATTTTGGAAGTTGTCATTTGTTCTTTTTATATTGAAGGTAATTGGAAAAGGTTTTTCTTAGTCAAAATTTTTTGTCTCACATAAATCTAAGGCTTAATACAAAATGGGTGGTTCCGTTTACGCTAAATTTGAGAAAAGGTGGTATAGGTACATTTTTTAATTATGTATTTCATTTTCTATGTGAGTGTCTAGTTCCGGTTTTACATTGTTTTCCAAATGGTCTCTGTGTTGTTTATATCTTCCTATCAGAAGAAGACACATTACAGATTGGAAGAGCAGTTTTATTTTGTCTTTTTAAGGTGATTTAAGTTTCCGCATCCACTATATCTCGTGCGACTTCACAATGTTTGCGATTTTATTATTTTTTCTCGAATACCTAAACACACGTTATGGGTCGGCAGTGAATAGCTAGGTTCTAGGTGGGGTCGGGTAAATCAGAACCAAATAATAATTTTTTAGGCCTTAGCATAATTACTTCACTTACCATCACATGCTAGACCATCTGCATTCAATGTATACCCAATGCCACAAGAGCAGAAAAAAGAGTCAGGTGTATTTGTACAAGTTCCAGCACAGCCACCATTACCATTAGCACACATACCAACTTCTAAATAGAACAGAAACACATATCAGAGTAACTCACTAACTCAAATTTCAGGTACACCCAAAATGCTTTAGTGAAAAATGTGTCCTGTTTTTTGCCACTTACTTCTTACAGTTAATTGTGACATGAAAGTCTAAGTAAACAATGATTTTAACTTTCCATCCATCCATCCATCCATCCATCCATCCATCCATCCATCCATCCATCCATCCATCCATCCATCCATCCAATCAATCATAGAAATATAGAATAAATGAATTTTTAGATAAATTTTACCATTATAAAAAGCTGCAAACAAGTGTTGTATCTAACGCTTCCCTTGAACTTAAGGGTAATTTACTTAAAGAAGTTGAAAGTTCGCGTTTTGTTGGGTCACTGCTCTCTTGGAAGCAGCTTATTGCCGAAGTGAAAAAGAAAATGAGCAAGATAAGTTTTTATTTGTAAAGTTACGTCATACAGTTCCAGAATATGTGTGTGTGTGTACATGTGTGTGTGTGTGTGTGTGTGTGTGTGTGTGTGTGTGTGTGTGTGCGTTCTCACAAAGTTTCAATATACAAGTTTATGACCAAAATTGACATTCTTAAACCTAATTTGTATATCACTGATGGTATCCTCACATTGTGAATACAGCTTAATGTACCCTAACTGACTAATTAACATGTTGAAACTTGAATATTACGTTAGGGTATATGTCCATGCCTTGAAAGTAGGTTTCAAAACTTACCTTGTAAACAATCTGCCAGATTGTTACTCCATGCTCCATCATAGCAAATTATTGTAGTAATGCCACCAACCGCATTAAAAGCAGCATCACAGGTTAACGTTACAGATGTACCACTCGTAACACTCGCGGTTGATATAGCCCCATTGGTTGGTGGTTGTAGTGCAGTACAGTCTGTGTCGTAAATGAAAATGTAAAGAAAACATAGACAAGTGAGTAAATATGAAAAAACAGTGAAATGAAAAGGCGGCGATAACTCCCGGATCAACAAAATCGAAAATTAACGAAAAATAAATTGAGGAAATATAGGTAAATAAAGGAATCAAGTCAGATTTTTAATCAGATTGGTATGTTATCTTCTACAAATATCCCATTTCTTGTTCATCGCTCACAATAACGAGCCATTCAAAGGTTCTGTCAGTTGAGAACATTCTGCACCAGAAGGAAAAGCGAATTTCTTACAACACAAACAGAGAAAACGATGAGGAACAAGCTTCCTTGAAAACATTACATACGAACTTGATGAAGTTGTCTGTATTAAGAAAACATGAGTAAAACACAAAGGCAAAACCATTTGTACTGTACTGTAACATTATAGCCGAGGAAATATAACGTTAACAGACTGTAAATCAACAATATGGATAGTAAACTATGACAGAAATGTAAGAGGTATACTGGGAGGCCTTAAATTCTGTAAAAGAAATGTAAAGCATTGAATATATATGAGGTACCTATACAAAGTGTTCTCCTTATAAAGAAGGAAAACATTTACTATAAAAATCACAAGACCATTGTTGAATTCTCCTGCTTAAAAGGGAAGGTAATTTTTCTTTTAATTGTTGGTATTTGTAAATTTGATAAAATTAAGAGTGGTGAAATAGTTGGCATCCCTGACATTAAGAAGGATATTAACTGTATCACTCTAACGTGTAAAGATATTTTACTCTATTTTTATCAAAAAATAAGTAATGCAATTCGAAAACTCCGTTCAAATCAGCCGATGTATACTAAAAAGGTATGAAAATATAAATCTGCTTTACCTGCAAGACAGGTTGGCATTGTACCACTCCAAGTTCCGTCAGTACAAGTTCTTTGGGCATCACCACTTAGTGAATATCCCGTAGCACAGGTTATATCTACAGTTGTGCCACTTGTAACATCAGTTGATGACCATGCTCCATTAGTTGGTGCAGTGAGTGCAGGACAATCTGTAACATGACAATAGTGCATTGAGGACAAAATTTCAAATCGGTCAAAGGGTAACACAACAATTAATGATACAAATATACAGTGGTCAAATGGTAACACAGCAATTAATGATACAAACATACAGTGACCAAAGGGTAACACAACAATTAATGATACAAACATACAGTGGTCAAAGGGTAACACAACAATTAATGATAGAAACATACAGTGACCAAAGGGTAACACAACAATTATGATACAAATATACAGTGGTCAAAGGGAAACACAACATTTAATGATAGAAACATACAGTGACCAAAGGGTAACACAACAATTAATGATACATACATAGAGTGGTCAAAGGGTAACACAACAATTAATGATACATACATAGAGTGGTCAAAGGGTAACACAACAATTAATGATAGAAACATACAGTGGTCAAAGGGTAACATAGCAATTAATGATACAAAAATACAGTGGTCAAAGGGTAACACAACAATTAATGATACAAATATACAGTGGTCAAAGGGTAACACAACAATTAATGATAGAAACACACAGTGACCAAAGGGTAACATAGCAATTAATGATAGAAACATACAGTGACCAAAGGGTAACATAGCAATTAATGATACAAATATACAGTGGTCAAAGGGTAACACAACAATTAATGATACAAATATACAGTGGTCAAAGGGTAACATAGCAATTAATGATACAAACATACAGTGACCAAAGGGTAACATAGCAATTAATGATAGAAACATACAGTGACCAAAGGGTAACACAACAATTAATGATTCAAACATACAGTGACCAAAGGGTAACATAGCAATTAATGATAGAAACATACAGTGACCAAAGGGTAACATAACAATTAATGATAGAAACATACAGTGACCAAAGGGTAACATAACAATTAATGATACAAACATACAGTGACCAAAGGGTAACATAACAATTAATGATACAAACATACAGTGGTCAAAGGGTAACATAGCAATTAATGATACAAACATACAGTGACCAAAGGGTAACACAACAATTAATGATACAAACATACAGTGGTCAAAGGGTAACACAACAATTAATGATACAAACATACAGTGACCAAAGGGTAACACAACAATTAATGATACAAACATACAGTGACCAAAGGGTAACACAACAATTAATGATACAAACATACAGTGACCAAAGGGTAACACAACAATTAATGATACAAACATACAGTGACCAAAGGGTAACACAACAATTAATGATACAAACATACAGTGACCTAAGGGTAACATAGCAATTAATGATACAAACATACAGTGGTCAAAGGGTAACACAACAATTAATGATACAAACATACAGTGACCAAAGGGTAACATAGCAATTAATGATACAAACATACAGTGGTCAAAGGGTAACACAACAATTAATGATACAAACATACAGTGGTCAAAGGGTAACACAACAATTAATGATACAAACATACAGTGACCAAAGGGTAACACAACAATTAATGATACAAACATACAGTGACCAAAGGGTAACACAACAATTAATGATACAAACATACAGTGACCTAAGGGTAACATAGCAATTAATGATAGAAACATACAGTGACCAAAGGGTAACACAACAATTAATGATAGAAACATACTGTGACCAAAGGGTAACATAGCAATTAATGATAGAAACATACAGTGGTCAAAGGGTAACATAGCAATTAATGATACAAACATACAGTGACCAAAGGGTAACACAACAATTAATGATAGAAACATACAGTGACCAAAGGGTAACATAGCAATTAATGATATAAACATACAGTGACCAAAGGGTAACACAACAATTAATGATAGAAACATACAGTGACTAAAGGGTAACATAGCAATTAATGATAGAAACATACAGTGACCTAAGGGTAACATAGCAATTAATGATAGAAACATACAGTGACCAAAGGGTAACATAGCAATTAATGTTACAAACATACAGTGAACAAAGGGTAACACAACAATTAATGATACAAACATACAGTGACCAAATGGTAACACCACAATTAATGATACAAACATACAGTGGTCAAAGGGTAACACAACAATTAATGATACAAACATACAGTGACCAAAGAATAACACAACAATTAATGATACAAACATACAGTGACGAAAGGGTAACACAACAATTAATGATAGAAACATACAGTGACTAAAGGGTAACATAGCAATTAATGATACAAACATACAGTGGTCTAAGGGTAACACAACAATTAATGATACAAACATATAGTGACCAAAGGGTAACACAACAATTAATGATAGAAACATACAGTGACTAAAGGGTAACATAGTAATTAATGATAGAAACATACAGTGACCTAAGGGTAACATAGCAATTAATGATAGAAACATACAGTGACCAAAGGGTAACATAGCAATTAATGATGCAAACATACATACTTCGTTTGTAACATATGTCAAGTGGCCCATCTCTATGTTAAGCAGAACGCGGGTTTTTGCAACAGGATATTTCAAACATAAATGAAAACCGGGTAGATTTAAAGTTAAAACACATGTACCACATTGTTACAGGTGAAGCGGCCAGCCAATAGGTCGCCTTTGTTCACCTCCCCAAGTACTGTAAAGGTGCGTACTCTTCGTATGCTTTATGTTATATAGGTCATACATGAATGGTAGACATTGCAATACAATTACTTAAAACCACCTATGACGTAGAAATGGATCCAGGGGATGGGTAGTGATAGTGGGTGGCATTTAATAATAACACTAGTATACTCTGCGTTCCACCTACGTCGCCATTTTATTAACTACGTACAAATGCTATTGTCCTACCTTGTGCAGCACTAGGGGTACCAAACCATGCAAGGCACATTAATCCTACTAGCACACCATCCAGTTGCCCTTTGCACATTCTTTTAGTACTGTTATGTATTACAGACGAAACTCAGGAAAGGTTTCTGATTCCTGTTCAATCGCTCGCATGTATTGTTAGAAAGGCCAGACAACAAAGAAACTTGTTTGTGCGAACATTCTACAAGGAAGTATTTTGCATGAAGGTAAATATGAAGGCACTGACCCCAAGTTTTATTGACAATACATACAAGACACAGGCGAGTCAGGACAACAATGGGCTGCGGTTCGCTCGCTATGTAACTGCACTCGTCCTTGTTTACTACATGAGCTGGCGAAGTACAGCGCCAGCGATGTGAACATTCTAACTAACGAACCGGATTGCAAACCATTTTTGTCCTAAACATGCCCTATTTACCTGCTTAACATTACGCCACTGAACGTTCTAGCTAACGGATTGCACACAGTTTTTATCTCGAACTCACCAAATTTCTACCTGCTTTAACAGTACGCCATTTGCCGAGTCAAGCTACTGTATATCATCTGAAACAAACACTTCTAACAACCGAAGGCATTGTTTCTTGGGTATAAAAGTACAGTGTATTAGCAGTTGATCGTGCAGAACACTCTTCAATGAAATTGAAACCTGTAACCTCAATCAGAGGAATGGTTCTTGTTGACTCGCTCACTTCTTGTATTGTATTGTATTGTATTGTATTGTATTGTATTGTATTGTATTGTATTGTACTGCACTGCACTGCACTGTACTGTACTGTATTGTATTGTATTGTATTGTATTGTATTGTATTGTATTGTATTGAACCCTTGAGTCCCATCTGCCATATGGAATTCCCCATGCTTTACAATGCGTAAGGCTATAGCTTTGCCCCACCATAATATATATATATATATAATAAAGGAAGGTTCAGAACAAGTATTATCCCTACAACAGAGTACATTAACTGAAGTGTTATCAGTAGAATTAGTGAGCTGAAATACACAGGTGTTTTAATTTGAGAGGTGATCGGTCAAAGGCTCCACCATAGCAATACATGATATAATGGCCATATACATAACATGGCCGATAGCTTTGCCTCCTAACATATATCTAATAAAGGAAGATTCAGAACAAGTGATTCCCTACAATATATGCTGTTTATATTTCATTTAATGTATCATGTTGTAGTGATAGTATTTGATTTCAAGGTCACTTTATTATATGCATTACATGGCCAAACCTACGAATCCCATCCGCCATTTTACAGACATAGGTAAAAGGTCTTCTGGGATATTTAGTTATGCAATCTAAATTTCGATTGGTAACTATGGTTTCATAAACCTGTCAGGTAATATGTGTTATCAAAAATAATCCAAGTGATTATGTATTATTGTTAATGTGTTTTCAATATTAATGCGTTATTGTGTAATTAATGAATATTCATGAGGCAGATACAGATCTAGGTCATTCCATATCAGGTAAGAACAGCTGTTACATTTCAAGTCGAAATTATGATTCATTGTGATTGTTTATATATATATATATATATATATATATATATATATATATATATATATATATATATATATATATATATATATATATATATTCGGTAATATGTGTTTGTGTAATGTATTGAGGTTACCTTTGT
>NC_135567.1:13055590-13058090 GCF_964340395.1 Glandiceps talaboti | reverse complement strand
ATTTGGTCGATTGAAGGAACTGTTGTCAAAATGTATTTACTCTGTACTAAAGGTATTCTCTTATGCATTGCATTGTTCTATTCCTGTCAGTATTTTCAATACTTTGTATTTACTTTGTACTATAGCTCTTCTCTTCTGCACTGCATTGCATTGCATTGCATTGTTCACATGTGACATGAAGACCACACTAGGTGACACAGAGACCACTCAAAGGTGACATAGAGACCACTCACAGGTGACATAGAGACCACACTAGGTGACACAGAGACCACTCACAGGTGACATAGAGACCACTCACAGGTGACATAGAGACCACACTAGGTGACATAGAGACCACACTTGGTGACACAGAGACCACACTTGGTGACACAGAGACCACACTTGGTGACACAAAGACCACTCACAGGTGACACAGAGACCACACTAGGTGACAAAGAGACCACACTAGGTGACACAGAGACCACACTAGGTGACATAGAGACCACTCACAGGTGACACAGAGACTACTCACAGGTGACACAGAGAACACTCACAGGTGACACAGAGACCACTTGGACCCTAAACCTAACCGAGACTACGACCTCGGCGGCCGAAGTGGTATGTCATGTCAAACCAAACTTTACACACATCGGATTTGTTGGCGTCTTGTTGTTCAGAACTTCGCTAGCGAAGGGCAGATGGCTTGTTTATGTTGAACACTATCTATCTCAGGCGACTTCAATTGCTTCAGGAGGCCTTTGAATGTGTTATAAGAATTGAATTCTTTATTTTGCATTACCTTAACATTTGTGTGGAATTGTGGCGAATTTAGATGGCGATTTATTGCAGCTCGTATGCCGCTCAGACTCGACTGCCTGTACCGCTTGCCACCTAACACCTTGGCCCCACATTTCTGCGTAAAATTGTAATAGCATTTAATTCAGATCTTGTACCGGAATGTTATCCAAATCGGGACTCTTCCCATTGATTTCAAGCCATTTTGAATAAAACAGAGAGAAAAGAGTTGTCGATTAATTTCACAGTACCATCGTTAACAATTGAGAATATGAATAAAAAAAATTTTACTCTTGAGTTTGGGGGTATTCGTGTAACTTACCTTTCTGAATCCGTACTCCCTAGCTAGTCTATTTTTGGTGCTCTTTCCATCTTTAAAACGCTCGATTTCATCCAATTCTAGTTAAATTACTGAAGGCTACAAAACGTTGCTATTTTGACGGTACGAATTGTTCAGTTTCATTGAGGAAATATTGAGGGAATATTGAGGAAATATTTTCATTGAGGATATATTCTTCTGACAGTTCGGGAAGGTCGACGTTACCACTACTTGGAAATACGCCGGTATTTGAAGCAGACGACACATTGAACTACAAATTTTGTAAACATCAAAATTCAAAATGCAATTTAAACCTTCGTTACATTGTTTTAAAGAAATATTTGTATTTATAGGGTACACACAGATCCATTGAAATTTTAATTATTTTTTTTAGGATGAGAACTAAAATGGCTCAACCCCCCCCCCCCCGTCGAAGAATTTCTTTTTATCCTACATTGAACTATTGATCTCATCCCTTACAAACATGTTATTACCAAAGAGCTATCTCAGTTTATATTTTCAGCAGGAGTGGACGATGTGTTTAGAATTAAGGGAAACGTGCTGTCAATATTAGTTCTTGCTTAAGTACACTTGTAAAATAATAAAACATATATATATAGCGCCATATATCCACGACAGTGCTCATAGGCGCTTCACATTTAAAATAAATCAAAAGGTATGGTTGAACAAATAAAAAATAAACAAAGTAGTCCAAAAATATTGTCTCAATAAAGATAAAACGCTTTTTAAAAAATGGGAGTTAAGGCCAATATATATATATCTGGTTCTGGTCAGGGTAAGCTTTCTTGAGTGGTGCGACGACGAGAATTTTTTTTCTTCTAATTTTTGTTTTTGCAAATTAGTAAATACACATTTTTGACACTTTACATACTCTGTTCTATCATATTTATCTCTTGAAAAACTTCCTTTTTCTTCGAAGCAGTTTAGGCTTTGTATTTAAGCGTCTTGGCATGTAGGGTAGATTTCAGCTGCTTGTTCTCCTGATATCGAACGGGAATGTATAGGTAAGCAAAAATTATCGGAAAAAAAGGATCGACGCGAGGGTATTCAGGGCAAGCGCACGCTGAGCAGAACCAGATATATATTTTTTTGGCCTAATTGTAACAATGATTTGAAATGATCATTTAAAGAGGTTTCGACTAAAATAGACATGTGAAACAAATCTCAACAAATGATTCGTAAGAGTAAGTTAGATTACACACTGTAAATCTGGGTGAAAAGGTGAGTTTTAAACTTGCGTTTGAAAGTGTCAGTTGATATGCATTGTCTGATGTGGAATGCGAGATTGTTCCAAAGCTTCGGTGCAGCGTAGTAGAAAGCGCGATTTCCAGATGATGTTGATGCAACTCTTGGTACTACTAGTTGTTACTGACTACTAGAACGAAG